>NW_028261389.1:7129939-7197805 GCF_051295495.1 Thamnophis sirtalis
AGCTGGCAGAGAGAGAGAGAGAGAGAGAGAGAGAGAGACAGAGCCAGGGCCAGGGCCTCCGCGCAGGCCCTGCACTTACCTGGCATCCAAAATGGGCCACGTGGAGACTCCTGGGAGGGGTGGGCGGGGCCAGCCAGGAGTGGGATTTGGGGGGGGTTCGCCAAATGGTGCAGAATCTCTGCTAGAGGACCGCCCAAACCAGGGTGAAAAGGGAGCAGCCCACCCCTGGATATGACACCGTCTATCTCAGTGGTGGGATTCAAATTTCTTACTACTAGTTCTGTGGGTGTGGCATGGTGGGTGTGGTGTGGCTTGGTGGGCATGGCCTCCTCACTCCAGGGGAAGGATACTGCAAAATCCCCATTCCCTCTCCACTCCTGGGGGAAGGATACTGCGAAATCCCCATTCCCTCCCCACTCCAGGGGAAGGATACTGCAAAATCTCCATTCCCTCCCCACTCCTGGGGGAAGGATACTGTGAAATCCCCATTCCCTCTCCACTCCAGGGGAAGGATACTTCAAAATTTCCATTCCCTCCCCACTCCAGGGGAAGGATACTGCAAAATCCCCATTCTCTCCCCACTTCAGGGGAAGGATACTGCAAAGTCCCCATTCCCTCCTCACTCCAGGGAAAGGATACTGCAAAATCCCCATTCTCTCCCCACTTTGGGGAAGGATACTGCAAAATCCCCATTCCCTCCTCACTCCAGGGAAAGGATACTGCAAAATCCCCATTCTCTCCCCACTTCAGGGAAAGGATACTTCAAAATCTCCATTCCCTCCTCACTCCAGGGGAAGGATACTGTAAAATCCCCATTCTCTCCCCACTTCGGGGGAAGGATACTGCAAAATCCCCATTCCCTCCTCACTCCAGGGAAAGGATACTGCAAAATCTCCATTCCCTCGCCACTCCAGGGAAAGGATACTGCAAAATCCCCATTTCCTCCCCACTCCAGGGGAAGGGTACTGCGAAATCCCCATTTTCTCCCCACTCCAGGGAAAGGATACTTCAAAATCTTCATGCCCTCCTCACTCCAGGGGAAGGATACTGTAAAATCCCCATTCCCTCCCCACTCCAGGGGGAAAATACTGTAAAATCTCCATTCCCCTCGCGATCAGCTGGGACTCTGGAGGCAGAGAATAGATGGGGCGGGGCCAGTCAGAGGTCGTATTTACCGGTTCTCCGAACTACTCAAAATTTCCGCTACCGGTTCTCCAGAACTGGTCAGAACCTGCTGAATACCAACCTTGGTTTATCTCCAATCTACAACACAGTTCCAGTTCCTTTCAGCAGTTCCAAAAAGTCTCCACACCCATTTGCACCGCTCAGGTGGCCCCGAGGACACAGATCAGCCTCCAAGTGCTTCAGTGACCCTCTGAAAGGATGCAAACGACCAGCTGTCTGCAAGGAGTATAAATCCTTCCATTCCCCGCCACCAAGTCAGAGCCGAAGAAGCTTCTTGGATGAGAATCGAAACGTCTTCAAAAGAATAACCAGAAAGTCCAGTTGCCTCTTGAAAAAAAAAAGCACCTTTGGGTTCAAACAAATTTGGTTGAATCGAAGGCAAGTATAAGTTGGCATTTTTTTTTTGCAAAGTGCCAGCGTATGAAAACAGAGATTCACACCTTCGCGGGAGATTTCTTCCTCTCTTCACATGAAAAGAAGGTACAAAACCCGACAGCGCATGAGGTAACAATGGAGACCAAAAAAATGATTTGCGGAACGACGCGGAGGCCCCCTCGGGGGGTTTTAACACTCGACCAAAAAGGACAGGGCTTTGAGCCTTTCCTGGCGACTTTTCTGAACAGCTCTTGCAAATGCCACTCAGGGAGGAAGACAAATGAGCAAGCCGACGAACCGAGAGCTGATAATTTGCAAAATGGAGAAAGTGAAGAAAAACCCACTGACAGGGGGTCAGCTATTTTTACAGAAAAAGACAGGGCTGATCTAAGGCCTCTAGATAACCTCTGTTTATTTCGTTCTTACGCTCTGCTTTTGGGGGGAGGGTAAGCTGGTCTCAAGGCCAGCAGACTCTCAGGCTAGCTGTCAATTTGAACGCGGATTTCTTCGGGAATATCAGCTTGTTAGAATTCCAAGGGCATTTCATACAAAGCCCCCAAATACCTCTGATTATCTTCCTCCGTTCTTTCTAGACTGCGGCTAGGTTTCAAATAAAGCACGGGCGTTTTCTTAAATTCCCCAGGAAAGCTTCCCGGAGGATAAAATAGCCAAAGCGGTCTTTAAAAAAAAAAAAAATCCAATCAGTTTTCCTTTAGGGGTTGTGCCTCAAACAACTACAGCTATTATTGTTGTTAATTAAATGTGTTGTGGTCACCTACTCGGTTCCACCACAAATGCACGAATGACAAAAGCGCGCCTGAGTAAACCCGCGGTGACAAAACCGCGCTGACAAAACCGCGCCGATGAATGAGTGCTAAAGCGCGCCGACAACAGCGCGCCGACAGAAGCGCGCTATAACATAACCCTAAACCTAACCCTAAACCTAACCCTAAACCTAACCCTAAACCTAACCCTAGACCTAACCCTAGACCTAACCCTAAACCTAACCCTAAACCTAACCCTAAACCTAACCCTAAACCTAACCCTAAACCTAACCCTAAACCTAACCTTAAACCTTACCTTAACTTAAATCGCGCTTCTGTCGGCGCGCTGTTGTCGGCGCGCTGTTGTCGGTGCGCTTTTGACATCGCGGTTTTAGCGCCACGCTTTTGTCGGGTCACGCACCTACTCTACTAGGTTCCGGCTTACAAAATACAAGTAAGTGATTAAAACAATTTAAAACCTAAAATGAGTTGAGTTGAGTTGAGTTTATTATATTTCTATGCCGCCCTATTCCCAGAAGGGACTCAGGGCGGCTCACAACCAAGTCAGGGTGGGGGGGGGTGTACAAATAGGGAAAAAAAGAACAGGAACAAACAATACTACAATTTAAAACACTCAACAACCATACCATTCGAGGGGGGAGACAAAAACTCATTAACCCCAGGCCTGTCGGAACAGCCAAGTTTTAAGGGCTTTGCGGAAGGCCTGGAGGGTGGTGAGGGTCCGAATCTTCACGGGGAGCTCGTTCCAGAGGGCCGGAGCAGCCACAGAGAAGGCCCTCCTCCGGGTGGTCGCCAATCGGCATTGGCCAGTGGATGGAATTCGGAGGAGGCCTAATCTGTGGGATCTAATCGGTCTGTTGGAGGTAATTGGCAGTAATTGGCAGTAGGCGGTCTCTCAAGTACCCAGGTAAAATGAAAAAATAAAATCCCTAAAACCATGTATACTGAGTGCTTTGGTACTGGAGACAAACCCCTTGTCTGTCAAATCATATTTGGCCAAATAAGATATTCCATTCCATGCCATGCCAATCAAAAAAGCTAAAAGCAAACGCTCATAACAATAAAAACATAACAAGAGTCTAATAGTCTACGGAGATTCTCTGTCACCCTGTCCACAGTTGTCCCAAAAGTACTTTTTCAAGAGGCAACTGGACTTTCTGGATTTTCTTCGAAAGACGTTTCACTTCTCATCCAAGTGGGAGCTTCATCACTGGAGGCTTTCAAGAGGAGTCTGGACTGCCATTGTCAGAAATGCTGTAAGGTCTCCTGCTTGGGCAAGGGGTTGACCTAGATGATCTACAAGCAGTGTGGGTCCAGATCCCGACGCAACCAATACGCTGTGACAGGCCGGGCATCCATCTCGCGCATGCGCAGGCCACCGCCCTGCAACGCCCCAGCTGCTCGGCGGAGGTTATGCAGGCGGCGTATGCTGTGCATGCATGTACAATTGGCCAGGTGGCCTTAAACACAGGTAAGGAACTTGGGCGAGCAGGTGGGCCCACTGAAACACTGTTCTGGTACGGTGCTGCTGCTCCCAGCTGCCATCGGTATGTCTGTACCGGGCTGTACCACCCAGAACCCACCACTGCCTACAAGATCTCTTCCAACTCTGTTAATCTAATCTAATCTAATAATCTAATCTAATCCAATGTAATGTAATCTCATCTAATCCAATGTAATGTAATGTAATGTAATATAATGTAATGTAATATAATGTAATGTAATATAATGTAATATAAATGTACTGTAAAATACTGTAATATACTGTAATATACTGTAATGTACTGTAATATACTATACTATACTGTACTGTACTGTACTGTACTGTACTGTACTGTACTGTACTGTACTATACTATTACAATACAATACAATACAATAATACAATACAATACAGTAATGTAATGTAATGTAATGTAATGTAATGTAATGTAATGTAATGTAATATAATATAATAATATAATATATATAATATAATAATATAATATAATATAATATAATATTAATATAATATAATATAATATAATATAATATAATATAATATAATATAATATAATATAATATAATATAATATAAATATAATATAATATAATATAATATAATATAATATAATATAATATAATATAATATAATATAATATAATATAATATAATATAATAAATATAATATAATAAAATAATATAATATAATATACTACACTACACTACACTACCATACCATACCATACCATACTATTACAATACAATACAATACAATACAATAATACAATACAATACAGTAATGTAATGTAATGTAATATAATATAATACAATACAATACAATACAATACAATAATACAATACAATACAGTAATGTAATGTAATATAATATAATATACTACAATACAATACAATACTATACTATACTATACTATACTATACTATTACAATACAATACAATACAATAATACAATACAGTAATGTAATGTAATGTAATAATATATAATATAATACAATACAATACAATACAATAATACAATACAATACAATACAATAATACAATACAATACAATATAATAATACAATACAATACAATACAATACAATACAATACAATACAATACAATACAATACAATACAATACATAGCGAAGTTTCTTCACCTCTGATCAGAGTTGAAGCAGCTTCTTGGATGAGAAGCGAATGACTTCAAAGCAAAACCAAAAAGCCCAGTTGCCTCTTGAAAAAAGCACCTTTCGAATGGCCTCAGGGATGGGATTGGAAAATTTTAGCAACTGGTTCTCTGCCCAGTTGTTGTGTGGGCGTGGCCTACTCAGCCTCCTGCACGATGGCAGTGGGGGTGTTTCTACCCTCCCAGCTCCAAAGGCTTTCCTTGAGCTTCCAGTAGCGTGAAAATGGCCTCCCCCCCGGGCTCCAGAGGCCCTCCGGAGGCCAGAAATGTGCCCATTTTCAGACTTCTGGAACTTCCAGGAGGCCCATTTTTCGCTCTCCCACAGCCTCTTCGCAGGCCCTGCGCTTACCTGGCATCCAAAACGGGTCACATGGAGATCCTGGGCAGGGTGGGGTGGGGTGGAGCAGAGTGGGCAGGGCCAGCCAGTCCTCGGAACTACCAGGTTCAGCGAACCAGATGTAAAATAAACATCCGGCTTGCCAGAACCGATCCAAACCGCCTGAATCCCACCCCTGGATGGCTGCTTCTAATACATGCCTGAATGATAGTTTAGTTTCCGTTTTGCTCGTTGTGGGTTTTTCTGTTTCTCTTTATGCTTGACCTGGAAGGAGGTCAGACTGCTGGATTCCGCCCCGAGGATATGACATTTCTCCTCCGATCCTATTTTCATTAGGACGAAGTTCCCGCTGCCGTTTCTACTTCGTGACCTTGATGGAATGAGCATATTTTAAACAAAGCCGCTTAATTAAGGCACCTGCGATAAAGGTCCATCCTTTGAAAAGAGCAAAAGGGAGAGAGCAATTTTATGATAATTGCTGGAATGGTAAGAGTCAGTTGGGGATTTCAGTCCATTTGCATGACATTTGCTCATCATCTTGTGTCGTTTTGCTTTTAAATTGCAATTTGTCCTCATGCCACAATCATATTAAAACAATTTTTTTAACAGGCTGATTTGATTTATGAGGGACGAGATAAAATCAGGGTATCAGGCTACAGGTAGATCTTGAGTTACAAAGTTCATTTAGTACTGTTTGAAGTTACTCCGGCAGTGTGTGTGTGGGGGGGAATGACTTATGATTGTTTTTCACACTTACGACTGTTGTTCTGACTTTTTAGCCATTCCAGAGGGGGGGGGACTTTGTTCCCATGATCAAATTTAGATGCTTCGCAACTGACTCATATTTATGAGTATTGCAGTGTCCCAGGATTGTGTGATTTACCCTATTGCAGTGTTTCTCAACCTTGTCAACTTGAAGATGTCTGGACTTCAACTCCCAGAATTCCCCAGCCAGCGAATGCGGAATTCTGGAAGTTGAAGTCCAGACATCTTCAAGTTGAAAGGTTGAGAAACACTGCCATATTGTGACCTTCTGACAAGCAAATTCAATGGAAGAAGCCAGATAATACTTAACAAGCATGCTGCTAACTTAATAACTGCAGTGTTTCACTTAAAAGCTGCAGCAAGAAAGGTCATAAAATGAGCAAACCTAATTTGAAGAAAGAGGAGGAGGAGGAAAGGAGGAAGGGGGAGGAGGAGGAAGGAGAAGGAGGAGGAGAGGAGGAGGAGAGGAAGAAGTAATAGTGCAATAAAGTAAATAAATCAGGAGGAGGAGGGGGAGGAGGAGGAGGAGGAAGAAGAAGGAAAAATACTGCAATAAAGTAAATAAATAGGAGGAGGAGAGGAGGAGGAGGAGGAGGAGGAGGAGGAAGAAGAAGTAATAGTGCAATAAAATAAATAAATGAGGATGAGGAGAAGGAGGAGAGGAGGAGGAGGAGGAGGGGAGGAGGAGGATGAGGAGGAAGAAGAAGTAATAGTGCAATAAAGTAAATAAATGAGGAGGAGGAGAAGGAGGAGAGGAGGAGGAGGAGGAGGAAGAAGAAGAAGTAATAGTGCAATAAAGTAAATAAATGAGGAGGAGGAGAAGGAGGAGAGGAGGAGGAGGAGGAGGAGGAGGGAGGAGGAGGAGGGGAGGAGGAGAGGAGGAGGGAGGAGGAGGAAGAAGAAGTAATAGTGCAATAAAGTAAATAAATGAGGAGGAGGAGGAGGAGGAGGAGGAGGAGGAGAGGAGGAGGAGGAGGAGGAGGAGAAATAGTGAAAGAAGTAAATAAATAAAGAGGAGGAGGAGGAGGAGAGCCAATTGTAGGCTGCTTAATAGATATACTGTATAATGTCAAGTTCAAGAGAAGTACCATATTTTTCGGAGTATAAGATGCTCTGAAGTGTAAGACACGCCTAACATTTGGGGAGGGAAAAAAGGAAAAATATCTGCCTCCCAGCAATTTGCCTCATTGCCACAAAAGAGAAACAGTACAGAAAATATACACTGTTTGTAGTGTTATATTTCAGACTATACTTGCACAGATGCTGTTAAAATTGATGTGCTTTCTGGGAGTATAGTTATTCTCTGCTATTTAAAAGAACAGCACTTTTTAAAAACAATAGCACTGGGCCTCTTCAGATCAAGCATTTATTTTAAAAAGCTTCTTCATTTTGTTAAGTTGTCTAGAACAATAATAAAGCAGTCTTTAAAAAATAAGTCTAATGATTTGAACATTCTATAGGCATTTATAGTTGTTGACTTATCTCCTTGCAGGAAACAGCGATTAGCACAAGAAAAAAAAAGTCAGCCTCCGGCTCTCAGCCTCTTGGAGCAAACAGCTAGTTTCACTTTCAATTTCTCCCAATTGGGACCACTGGGTGGGTGGGGCTACATTCAGTGTATAAGACGCACCCAAAATTTCACCCTTTTTAAGGGGGGAAGGTGCGTCTTAAACTCCCAAAAATACGGTAATTGTTTCTCCCTTTTTATTCTCCCTTAAAACCTCCCTTTTTATTCTGTGTTAGATTCATGTCTGCGCACCACAGTTTACAATATGCTGTTCTCATGTATATCTGTGAAGATAATTGAGGGTCCGGTGAAATTGCTTCACCCCCTTCCTTGCAAAATTCGGTTTGCCAAAGGGTGGGCTTTCCCGAATTTGCTATAAAAACAGCGTCATTATCTCCTCCAACAGGCTTTCCCAGAAAGTTCAGGAAAACTAAGTACTCAACAGAGTAGACGGAAAAATGGAGAAAAGCTAATCCTAGAAAAGAAAAAAGGGAAATAGATTGCTAGTAATCCATCAGCCTAGATTTTATGAAAATCTGTGTTACTAATACATTCTTTTAAAAAACTCAATATAGCAATATAGAGAAAGAGGTGCAGTGGCTAAGACGCTGAGCTTGTGGATCAGAAAGGTCGGCATTTCGGCGGTTCGAATCCGTAGAGCCGCATAACCAGGGGTGGGTTTCAAAAGGTTCGCAGCAGTCCCTGCGAACCGGTTGGTCGGCAAACCCGGAAGTAAGTAACTTCCGGGAACGGCGAAGGGCCCACCCGCCCGCGGTCCTTACCCGGTTTTGACGAGTTCTGTGCTTCCACGCATGTGCAGGATGCATACAGCGCCTGCACGATCCTCCAGGAGCAGCTGGAGCATTGCGCAGACGCTAGTACGCATGCGTGCACCGCGCGTGTGCACGAGGATGTCGCCGGCCCCGTTCCAACCGAACCGGTTGGAATGGGGCGAGAAACCCACCCCTGCGCGTAACGGAGTGAGCTCCCGTTACTTCTCCCAGCTTCTGCCAACCTAGCAGTTCAAAAGCATGTAAAAAATGCAAGTAGAAAAATAGGAACCACCTTTGGTGGAAAGGTAACAGCATTCCGTGCGCCTTCAGCATTTAGTCATGCCTGCCACATGACCACAGAGACGTCTTCGGACAGCACTGGCTCTTTGGCTTTGAAATGGAGATAAGCACCACCCCCTAGAGTCGGGAACGACTAGCACATATGTGCAAGGTGAACCTTTACCTTCACCTAATTTGTGTAAAGAAATCACTCCAGTTTGGGCATGTCACTACGTATGCAAGTTTTATTTTGGTAAAAAAAAAAAACATTCCTGAAACTGCCTAAGCCAACATTTTATATGAGCAAATATATTCAAATATTCAAAGAGTTATGAGAAGTAATAACACTCTGCTTAGTCTAATTCCAGGATCATCACTCTGCACGAAGATCAGCTCCCCTTAAAAAAAATTGGGTGAAATGAAACAAGATCAGGCAGAAGTACATTTAAATGAAGAACAACCCAAGATACGTGGGGAGCAGAGTTTTATATCAATATTGAAAAAAGCCAAATTGTCACAGATGTAAGAAAGCAGAAAATGAACATTAGGAAAACAGTCGGGATGAAAAATTAATTCAATCCCAGTCCAATTATGCAACACCAATATAGCCTGGGGCAATCCTTGATCATTATTTAATATGGCTTATTTTCAAGCAAGCAAGAAAACTGAAATTAAAAACAAAAGGAACATATTTTAAGGGATTACCCATTCAGCTTGATTCTTGGAACACGCCTATTAGTCCTTGACTTACAAAAGTTTATTTAGTGACCGTTCACAGAAAAAAAAAGGGACTTGCGACCATTATTTACACTTATGGCCTTTGCAGTGTCTCCTTTGTCACGCGATCAAAATTCGAACAGTTGGAAAGTGACACATATTTATGACGGTTGCAGTGCCCCGGGGTCATGGGATCCCATTTTGCGACCTTCTGACAAGCAAAGCCAATGGGGTAACCAGATTCACTTAAAAACTATGTTGTTAACTTAACAACTGCAGTGATTCACTTAACAGTTTTTGCAGAAAAGAGTGTAAAATGGGGCAAAACTCACTTAACAAATGTCTTGCTTAACAACAGAGATTTTGGGCTCAATTGTGGTCATAAGTTGAGGACTACCTGTATTAGGAACTTCCTGTATTGCCTGGAGTTCAACAAGGCATAATAGCATGTCATAAAGTTGCCATGGTGAGGAAAGGGGGGGGAGCGCATTCCACGCATACCTTCGGCTAGAGTCGTATCTCAGATTGCCACAGCAGGCTTGTGAGGCGTGCACCTCGTTGGAGAATGTGATTTATGACAGACTGAGGGGAGGGAAGAAACAGGGGCAAAGTTCAGCTATAATTTAAATGAGGTCAGATCTGACTGCAATGAGGTATTGCCAAAATGGTGTTCCTAATAAAAATGACTGGATTTCTTTTGAAACTTGGCTCGAGGCTCATGAATTAATTAGGGCGTCTTTCGGAAACCTGACAATAGGCTTAACTGAAGAGTGTATGTACAGGTAGTCCTTGAATTGCAACCACAAGTAAAATTTGCCCCATTTTATGACCTTTCTTGCTACATTGGTAAAATGAATCACTGCCGTTGTTAAATTAGTAACACTCTTGTTAAGCGAGTCTGGCTTCCCCATTGACTGTTTATCAGAAAGTCACAAAAGGTGATCACATGACCTCGGGACACTGCAACCGTCATAAATACATGGCAATTTCAAGGCATCCACAGTTTGATCACATGTTTCCTGTTTCCTGTTACAGTTATATAGTTGAGCAGTAAAGCACATGGTGACTGTACCCTGTATGCTGTATGTGGTGCTTTATATAAACAGAATTTCTAACAGTAACCTTTATAAATTCACTTGTTCTTCTGGTACTCATTTTTCAAACTTTAAACAAAACTTGAACTGGACAGGTTCGTAATTCCATATCCCTCCTCATGTTCCTTGCAACCTTATTGCAAACATAGGTAGATAGATGAGCTGTACAGGCCACAGATTCGATCCTCCATAAAACAGAGGATGCTTTTCAATAGAAGAAAGTCATCGGACATCACATTACATTGATTACACTGAATTAAAGGAAGCGAATTATATTCAAAACTCTTTCCATTTCCTTTCACATTTCTGGGATGATCTCATGACCATAAAGGTGATTGAGATAGTTGTAAGGGCAACAATTGACCAGAAGTGTGAGGGTCTGACCTTTCTCAGCACCATTGTAACTTCAAATGGTTGCTAAACAAATTATCGTCAGTAGAGACCTACCTCTAAAATAAAATTAACTCACCTGGTGGTGTTTCCTATCTAGTCTACCTGGGAAAGCCGACATCCAGATACCTGTTCCCTGAAATTTTGGATGCAGCTCCTGGAAACCTGCCAAAACATGGCCCCCAAACTGTCCTTTTTAACATAGCAATAGCAGTAGACTTATATACCGCTTCATAGGCCTTTCAGGCCTCTCTAAGCGGTTTACAGAGAGTCCGCATATTGCCCCCAACAATCTGGGTCCTCATTTTACCCACCTCAGAAGGATGGAAGGCTGAGTCAACCCTGAGCCGGTGAGATTTGAACCGCTGACCTGCTGATCTAGCAGTAGCCTGCAGTGCTGCATTTAACCACTGCGCCACCTTGGCTGCGCAACATGACAGAAGGGAGAATCCATTAAAAACATTGGTAGTAATTTTGTTAGCCGCACAGGCTGAATTAAAATTAATTGAAATCAATTTATGTGTAAATCCAATTAAAACATTTTTGGGGGGGTTATATTTGATTTGCCTCGCCTTTTGAACATCCTTTGAGGGTCAACTTTAGCCCCTGGGGTGCCCAAAATATCAACACTTGCATTTTGGGGGTGAATAAATTGCAAGAAAGGAAAGTTATACGGATGATTCAGCATCAGTTAGCGGAGAAATCAGAATTCCCTTTAAGAGCTAAGTGGCTTGGTGTAAGAAGGGTTATACTGCCCACTGCTTGGCTTAATTGATGCTAAGTAGATTTATTATGTGTGTGAACATTCCCTCCAGATTAGCTGCTTATTTTGATTAATAGATACAGCATAAAGCAGGAAATGCCCTTCGCAAATGCCACACCATGTACCATGTTTCCCCGAAAATAAGACAGGTTCTTATTTTATTTTGACCCCCGAAATAACTGCTTGGCCTTATTTTCAGAGAGGTCTTATTATTTTTGAGGTGCTGGGGGTGGTGAGTGTGGTCACCTCATGGCTGCTGCTGTGCTGCAATATTTTCAGGGAGGGCTTATTTTTGGGTGGAGGGCTTATTTTGGCATATGCACTCAAAAGCCCAATTGGGCTTATTACCCAAGAGGCCTTATTTTCAGGGAAACACAGTAATTTTGAGTTTAATTAAACATAACAAATCAGGAGTTGTTAAGACTCCTCCATCATCCTTTTTTTTTTTTTAAAGTATATTATCTTTTTTTGAGAGGGATTTCAAATTTTGCTCTCTTGGATGTTGGAGGGATAAAGATGCTACTCTTTGCTACTCTGCTCAACAAATGTAGTACTCAATGCATTTTGACATGAAGATTTTGTCCCTGGACTCATCATTTGTTCAGTACTCAATGCGCTAGCTAGAACTTCTCAATGTCAGCTCCTTTGTGAGTCGCGATGGTGCAGTGGTTAGAATGCAGTACTACAGGCTACTTTTGCTGCCTGCTGGCTGCCTGAAATTTGGCAGTTCGAATTTCACCAAAATTATGGAGGGAGGGAGGGAGGGAGGGAGAAGAGGGAGAGATGAAAGAGAGAGGGAGGGAGAGAGGGAAGAAGAAGGAAAGGAGGGGAGGACAGAGGGATAAAGGATGGTTAGGAGGAAAAAAGGAGGAAAAGAGGAAGGGAGGAAGATGAGATGAGAGAAGGAAGAAAGGGAGATGAGAGGAGGGAAGGAGGGAAGGAGGAGGAGGGGAGGGAAGAAGGGGGAGGGAGGAAGGAATGAAGGAAGGAAGGAAGGAAGGAAGGAAGGAAAGAAGGGGGAAAGGGAGGATGAGGATGAGGAAGGAAGGAAGGAGAAAAAGAGCGAGAGAGGGAGGAGAGGAAAAGAGGAAATAGGGAGGATGAGGAAGGGAGGGAGAGAGAGAGATGAGAGAAGAAAGATGAGAGAAAGGATGGATGGATGGATGGATGGATGGAAGGAAGGAAGGAAGGAAGGAAGGAAGGAAGGAAAGAAGGAAGGAAGGAAGGAGAGGGGGACAAGGGGAAAGAGAAAAATGAAGGAGGGTAAAATTTAAATATGACATTACTGTGATGGAACCAAGAGAGGAGGTGGATTCCCAGGAGGGAGGGGCTGCATTCTGGAGGAGTAAGACGCAACTCAGCCCAGATATCATGTGTGAGAGAAAGTCGATGAGGACAGTCTCTCCTCAATAGTTCCTAAAGTATATTGTAGGTGCAGATAATAGGGTCTTTCGGTCTGGCAATATTTTGACTTATGGGTGTGAAACAGTGAAGAACTCAGCTTGCAAGAATCATGGTTATTTTTGATTTGGGCCTGACAAGGGCACATCTATAGGTTTATGTTGGTTCTGAGTGAAGTCTAATTTCCTGTGAGGCCCTCCCCCCCCCCGCCCCCAGGAGCCTATGTTGTTTTTCCTTCCTTGTTGTTGTTGTTAGTTATGAAGTCATGTCTGATCCATCGCGGCCCCATGGACAATGTTCCTCCGTGTCTTCCTGTCCTCTACCATCCTCTGGAGTCCATTTAAGCTCACACTGACTGCTTTGATGACTCCATCCAGTCACCTCATTCTCTGTCGTCCCCTTCTTCTTCGTTTGCCCTCCATCGTTCCCAGCACGAGGCTCTTCTCCAGGGAGTCCGTCCTTCTCATTAGGTGGCCAAAGTACTTGAGTTTCCTCTTCAGGATCTGGCCTTCTAAAGAGCAGCCAGGGTTGATCTCCTCTAGGACTGACCGGTTGGATCGCCTTGCAATCCAAGGGACTCGCAGGAGTCTTCTCCAGCACCATATTTTCCTGCCTTGCTATTTCTCAAATACGTTTCAAATATCCTCCCTTGTTTGGAAGCATCAGTGAAAAATAAAATTGGCAATTCCTGAAGCTCAGGGGAAAGAGATGGAAATCTACTTTCCAAAAAAATGAGAAAAGATGGAGAAATCCCCATTTGCAAGATGTAGGGGAAGGAATTGAGACATTTTGTCTGCCGCAGCTTAGCAGAGAAGCGTAATCTGTATTTCCAATGTTTATTTATAGGAGGAACATTTATTATTATGTACAGGATGTTCATCTGATTGGACGCAATGAGGCAATTAAATCACTGCATGTTGAGGCAGTTTTTTATGGTGCTTATTAAAAGCAAACATAAGTAAATGGAGAGGGGTGGATTTTAGAAAATGCTTCCTTCAATCTTGCCCTGAAGTATAGTGACAGACAAAAGGGACTGAACCCCTAGACTCTGGAAGAACAATGGCGTGTTTTCCAATAGAAGGGATAAGCCAAGGAATGATTGATGTAATTAATTAAGAATTTTCTTTTTATTAAAAAAAGGGGGGGAGGTAGCTTTATATTAATCGGTTAAAGAAAGAAAATCCATCAAATTGGCTGGCAAGGAAGTTGGAAAGGACGACTCTTGATGATTTTATGGAAATATCTTTCTTCTTCTTCTTCTTCTTCTTCTTCTCCTCCTCCTCCTCCTCCTCCTCCTCCTCCTCCTCCTCCTCCTCCTCCTTTTCCTTGCCACAGTTGTTAAGTGAATCACTACAGTTGTTAAGTTAGTAGTGAACCTGGCTTCCCCATTAACTTTGCTTTCAGAAGGTCGCAAAAGGGGACCATGTGACCCAGTGGTGGGTTCAGGATAACGTTGCAACTGGTACACTGCAATGGGGCCGGGCACCCACCATGTGCATGCGCGCAGCCCGCAATGCTCCAGCTGCTCGGCGCAGGCGCTGTACACTCCGTGTGCATGCACAAATGCCCCGATCGGCTCAAACAGCGGTAAGGAGAGCGGGTGGGCCCTCCGGAGCACCATACCGGAACAATACTTGGTGCTTCCAGCAGGCACCGTACCGTACATCCGTACCGGGGCGTACCGATCATAGCCCACCACTGACGTGAGTCTTTTGACACCAGCCATACATTCAGTGAGAAAAATGTTACTGCTTTTAAAATGTACCTTGCAAGGAAGAAAGGGAAGGAGGGAGGGACAGGGGGAGGGAGGAAGCAAGAAAAGGAGGGAGGGAGGGAGGGAGGGAGGGAGGAAGGAAGGAAGGAAGGAAGGAAGGAAGGAAGGAAGGAAGGAAGGAAGGAAGGAAGGAAAGGAGAAGAACATCACTAGTAAACCACTTCTAAAAACATTTCAAGAAAACTTCACGGCTCTAACTATGTAGTTACCAAAATGTCAGGAAACGCTGCTTTTCGTGTTCTGTGGTCGGGCTGTCGAAATTTGTTCATGATCTCAGAGTTGTAAAGAAAAAGAAAAGTATTTCGGGCCACGTGGGCTCTAAAGCTGCAAGATAGACATTTCTCCTCTAGTTCAAGATTAAGCCCTGTAATGAAGGGTTCCACCACAAAACCGCAGTAGACAAAAGCGCGCTTGACGAAAGCGTGTACGTGACGTCATCACAGCGTGACGAAAACATCGCGCTGTGATCGGTAAATGTAAAATTAAAGCGAAAACCTTACCCTAACCCCCCCAAACCTAACCCTAAACCTAACCCTAAACCTAACCCTAAACCTAACCCTTAACCTAACGCTAAACCTAACACTAACCCTTAACCTAACGCTAAACGTAACCCTAACGCTCTAAACCTAACCCTAACCCTTAACCTAACCCTAACCCTAACCCTAAACCTAACCCTTACCTTTATGTGAATCGGCTTGCTTTAATTTAATTTTTATTTCAATTTTTAATTTTTTTCGTCGCGCTGTGATGACGTCACGTACGCGCTTTCGTCGAGCGCGCTTTTTTGGACCGCGGTTTTGACGGGTCACGGTAATGAAGACCATCATCCCCATTGCAAACCCTACCCCCAATCTCTCTTTATTTTTTTCAGTTGGCTTGATGCTTCGAGAAATTGGGACCAACATCGTTACAAGGTCTCTAAGCAAGACTGCTTTGAGAACGCACTGATAAATTCAGCGGGTAGCTGGAGCCAAATTTGTGGGAGAGTTCGCGCATCCCAAAACATTTTGGTTTGCCAAAAGATATCCAGGGAGTAATAGACCACGGAGCTGATGCATATTTATTTTTTATTTTTTTTTTTTAAAAAAATTGTACGATATCCTCAAAAACAGTTCTCCCAAGGTATGCTGTTATTTTAGCACCTGAGGCATTCAAGCAGAAATGTATTCTACTTTCTCCCTGCCAGTAAAAATGCAAATTAATACACTGACAGCATTTAGAACCAGCTGGTTGCAATATTTATTTGCAGCCAGCTGCAAATTCCAGGCCAGCTCTGTGCAACAGTTCAAAATTTGACCTGGGCCGGACCCACCGCATAACATAATATTTGAAAGGCAAGTTGATTTATCCTTGGCTGAGCTGCAGTGTGTCTACAGCTGTCAAAGCTGGTCTTTTTTTTCTTTTTTTTTTTGCTTGATGAGTTTCGGGCAGTCTTGTCCTCCATTAATTCTTGTTTTATCCAATTTCTCTGTTTCTCGGTCTTGTATGGGTTGGTGGGAGAAAAGGGCCAATTGGCATCACTTCAGCCCAGTGGTGGGATTCAAATAATTTAACAACCGGTTCTCTGTCCTAATGACCAAGTGGGTAGGCGGGGCTTAGTGGTCATGTGACCATGTGGGCGTGGCCAACTCAACATTACTCAGGTCGATGGGCGCTTCGCCTTAGCTGTTACAATGTAATAAGGGTTAACTGGAGAGGCAGTTTCTGTAAGCAGGGTAATAAAGATGAGGCTAGAAACAACACCAGAATGTTTCCTTCCTGCCTTCCTTACAGGATTAGCCCTGTAAAGCAGAAAAAAATCAAAAGGAGATTTCTTCCAACAATCAGTTCTCTGAACCTCTTAGAAAGTTAAGAATCGGTTCTTCCTGATAGGTGCGAACTGGCTGAATCCCACCACTGCTTCAGCCTCTCAAAATGCTGAGTGAATCCTTTAAAGCAGGGGTCACCAACCTTTCAGACCTCAGGGACTGCTAAATTCATAATTTCAATATGATCTGCCTAATGACCGGCTGGATGGGTGTGGCTAGATGGTCATGTGACTTGGTGGGTGTGGTGAACTCGATATCACTTACATCGAGGAGCGCCTCAATGGCCTCTATTCATTCCTCCCAGCCACTCCTTGCCTGCCCGCCCGGGCTCCTTAGGGCCCCAACAGCCACCAGGAGAAAGTGTTAGCAAAACAGCTTAGTTCAAATTGGAGATGACCAAGAAGGAGGCTCAGCAGAAGCCCCTCACTGAGGACTATGAGCATAGGTTTTCCAAGCAGAGGGAAGACCTGCGGGAGTGCAAGGCCAGGTACTGGCACCTGGAGGCTCAGCGGGCCAGTTCCAGACCATGATGCAGTCCCACTGGAACAAGGCCCTCCAGCTCTTTGCCACCAGCAGTGCTTCCCTCCAGCCTCCACCCAAAGCCCCCCACCAGGAGGCTGAAGCAGACCCCAAGTCGGGATTTCTGCCCCCCCCTGACCCGCACAAAAAGACCCCAAAGGGGGAGACTCTCTGCAGCCACACAAATGTTCATTGCATATATTTGGCCCAGGAACTGAAGAATGAGGACCCTCGATTCAGTGCAATATAAAAAAATGCAAATAATTTTTCTGCGGGCCACCAACATTTTCTCACGGACCACCAGTGTGTCCACGGACCGCCAGTTGCTGACCACGGCTTCAATGATGTGATTACGCTATCAAATTGATCCTAACTAGGTAGTTCTTAAGACAGGCAATCCTCAAATAGAATAGAATAAGAATAACTCACTTCGTTGTCACTTTGAACGTAACGCATAAGGTTATCTGACGGACTGTCTCTTGCAATTCGCAATTTTCGCAATTTAATCAGTTTATATGCCGCCCAATCCCGGAGGACTCCGGGTGGCTTACAAATACGGAATGAAATAAAATAACACATAGGGGAAAGGACAAAAACAGTTTAAAAAACACAACATACATTTGGCTTAGCTGGGGGTTGGACCTGATTTAAAAAAATCAGCAACCCCAGGCCTGTTGGAACAACCAGGTTTTGGGGGCTTTTTGGAAGGCCACGAGAGTGGGAAGGGTCCGGATCTCTGCTGGTAGCTCGTTCCACAGAGCCGGAGCAGCTACAGAAAAGGCTCTCCCCCAAGTGGTCGCCAGCCGGCATTGTCCTGTCGACGGCACCCGGAGGAGGCCTAGCCTGTGGGTTCTTATCGGATGTTGGGAGGTGTGTAGCAGAAGGTGTCTTGCAGGTCACATCTACCTGTCCAGGGGTGGAATTCAGCCGGTTCGGATTGGTTCAGATGAACCGGTAGTTCTGGTGAGTGGTTGGCCCCGGTTCCACCACAAATGCACGCACAACAAAAGCGCGCCTGACTAAACCGCGGTGTCTAAAGCGCGGTGACAAAACCGCGAGATGAATTAGCGACTAATTAGCCCTAAAGCGCGCCGACAAAAGCGCGCCGACAGAAGCGTGCTGTAATGTAACCCTCAACCTAACCCTAAACCTAACCCTAAACCTAACCCTAAACCTAACCCTAAACCTAACCCTAAACCTAACCCTAAACCTAACTAAATCATACCTTAAATGAAATCGTGCTTCTGTCGGCGCGCTGTTGTCGGCGCACTGTTGTCGGCGCGCTGTTGTCGGCGCGCTTTTGAAATCGCGGTTTTAGCGCCACGGTGTTGTCGGCGCACTTATACGTTCGCGCTTTTGATGGGTCACGGTTGGCCCCACCACCCGTCCCTGCCCTTTCCTGCCCTATATTTCCTTGCTTTTTAGCTCAGCTGATTTGTGCGGCACAGTGGATTGCTGCGTGTCAGCTGTTTCGCTCACCAAGCTCAGAGTGCACCAAGCACTGCATTTTGTTATTACCGAAGCAAAGTACTTTCCAGGGCATTTGAATGACCACCCATCTCTCTTCTCCAAATTTCCCCTATTGCTTCTCCCTTCACAATTCCCTAATGTTAGAATCGCCTTTCCTTGACGCACTCGGCAATATCTGCCAGAAACGCGTTTTCTGATTTATATTTTCTCATAGAGTGACATGCTGTAGAGAGAACATTTTTCTTCTTCTTCTATGAATAAAAATGGTTATAAATTGGAGCAGTCCATAAATAAGAGCTCCGAGGTAGAGATTATTCAAAATCCACTGAAAGAAGCTAGGAAGATCTCATAAATCTTCTGGCTTGCTGTGGAATATCAGTATTTCTAAAGTAAACTTTCACCTCCAAGGGATACTTTCCACATCAAGGGATATGGATTGCTCAACCCAAAATCTCCCCCGCCCCACACAAATGTGAGGTTTATACAATACCTTAAATCCAGGTGTGGTATTCACTTACTTTCCCTAACGGTTCTCAAATGTGAGTGCACATGCGCCCCAAATAACGCATGTGCTTGGCCTTTAATGCATGCACTTTGATTGCACACGCAGCTTACATGCATGCACATGGCTTGAAAATGTACCTAAATAGTACGGCATAGAGCCGGGATGGGTGGACGCGATTTCTACTACTAGTTTGGGCGAACCAGTCCGAACCGGCTGAATACTATCTCTGCTTTAATCCAAGGTAAACAGCAACATTTCTGGGATCACAGAAAAAGGGTCTCCAAATAAGCCACATTTTGTCCTTAACATTAAGTTCTGATTCACAAAACTGTTGTGGCCCAGCAGGCGCCGTTGGAGCTGCCACCAGACTCCGACAGGGAGGAGCCCTATGAGTCAGCTCTGGAGGATGTGGAGGACCCTGGACAGGGTTCTGACTCCGAGCAGGGTGCAGAGAGGCTGGTTTGCCACCAGGAGGCGCCTGAGCCTTGGACCAGTGGGGAGGAGACAAGGGAGTGTGTTCCTGACATCAACAGTGAGTTGTTCCAGGATGCCCGGCACCGAAGAGCTAATAGGCATCAGGAACAGTTGCGCAAGTACTTGCACTCAGCTGGTGGTTATTAGGCTCCTTTTCAGACTATAAAAAGACTGCTTGTGCCCACCCCCCTCTTGCAGAAGTCAACGCAGGAATTAATGTCGGAGGACATTATTGTGAGCTTGGCAGCCTGGATTGCTGCCAGGGCTTATCTGTGTTGGATTGCTGCCAAGGCTTATCTGTGCCGGTTTGCTGCCAAGGACCTGTCTGTCTGTTAATTAAATGCCGTAACTTATCTTTGGCTCGGAGTGTGTGTTGATGTGGGACGAGGGGGGTCAGAACACAAAACCTACTTAGATAATTGAATTACTACAACTTACCAACCCACAAACTACCAACTTGCACTTCCTTTGGTATGCACCACGCTAGTGTAGGACAGAATTCACACAAGCAGGGGGAAATATTCACTTTTATGGTCTAAAACTCATGGTTGGCCACTCCTTAACTTGTGGCTTGAAATGATATATTGGCCTTTTGTATTTTACAAAGTGTTGAAAGAAATGTTCAGTTCAGAGGTGGGTTGCTCCCAGTTTGGCCCGGATTGGGCAAACCAATAGTGGTGGTGGCAGAAGGCTCCGCCCACCTGCCCGGACGTTTCTGTGCACGCGCAGAAGCGCTGTGCACGAGCGTGTGTGCATGCACACAAGCAAACCGATAGTAAAAATAATGGAAATCCCACCACTAGTTATTTATTTATTATTTATTAATAAGATTTATAGTCCGCCCAATCGCGAGGGACTCCATTCAGTTCTAAGTAGAGAGAAAGGCACTGGAAACATGGAGGCTGCTTGGAAAGCTGGTTTAATGGAGCACAGCCATTAAGTACATCGTCCTAGTACAGCTGAATACCTGGAGTGGAGAGTGAGGGTTATTTATACCCACTCTTGGGCTTGGAACTTGAGCTTCCTGTTGCTGTGGCAAAGGCAAGTATCCTATTGGTTGCTGTAAGGGTCATGTGCAAATCCTAGGAGTTTGTCTCAGATAAATCTGGTTGAACTGTGCTGGGTGATCCCCAGGCGCCATGTGGTGAGCTCTGCTGCTAGATGGCTAGAGGGCTAATCCTATTATGTTCTGATGGTGAAGATCTTTTGTCTTGCAGATAAGCTGGCACCAAAATATCTTCTGGGGGGCGCTGACTTTCTGGTTTTTGGGGTAAGGGGGAAGGTGCGTCTTATACTCCAAAAATGCGGTACTTGCTGAAGGTTGGACAATAAGCCCTGGGAAAAAGGTTGCATAGATGGGATTTATTGGGCGTGCCCTTGGTTGCATAGATATAACATCTCCTGAACTAGGTGCCTGCTAAGCAGATGGGCGCTGATATAAATCCCAAAAATTAAAAACCACCTCTTGTGACCTTGCCAATCTCATTTCTCTGTAGACGCTGAAGAGCTAAAAGCTGCTTCCCCCCCACTCCTTGGCCTTATGACCCAGGATCCGTAGAAGGGTTAGAAATAAATGAATTGTGCTTGTCCAATCAAGATTGTCTTTTAAAAAAAAAGAAGACTCTAGCCAATTTAAAGAAAGCTTTGTGGGTTTTTTTTCTTCCTTTTGCCTTGGGAAAGCAGAACAGGGTATATTTGGGGTGTACCGCTTCTGGATAGCAGGAGTGGGGGGGAAACCTAGCAAAAACGCCATCGCGTTTTTCAATTTGGCAATATGAAATATGTCGATGCTTTTTCTTTAAGGGGAGATGAGGTCATGTATTTGATGCGAAGAGGAAGGGATGAATGTAGAGATAGTCCTTGACTTATGACCATAATATAGCCTGCCAATCATGGTAAGTCCTGGCGGTTATTAACATCAATCAAACCTAACATCAAACCTAACATAAAAAATGTCATCAGAAAGGCACAACAAAAAATGTTCTTTCTGTGCCAACTCAGAAAGCTCAAACTGTCCAAGATTCAGTTCTACAGAGGAATGATTGAGTCTGTCATCTGCACCTCTATAATTGTCTGGTTTGGCTCTGCAACCCAACAAGACAGACACGGACTTCAACGGAGAATTAGAACTACAGAAAAAATATTTATTGCCAACCTGCCTTCCATTGAGGACCTGCATACTGTACAAGTCAAAAAGCGGGCTGTAAAAATATCTACAGACCCCTCACACATCCTGGACATAAATTTCAACGTCTACCCTCAAAACGACGCTATAGGACACTGCACACCAGAACAACTAAACACAAGGACAGTTTTTTTCCCCCAAATGCCATCACTCTGCTTAACAACTAATTCTGGTTTGATTGCCTTGCAGTCCAAGGGACTCGCAGGAGTCTTCTCCAGCACCAGAGTTTAAAGGCCTCCTAAAGTAAAAACTGAGCAACCTGCAATATGGGTTAGCATAGATGAATTTGGCCTACCACAGTTGAATTGGATGGGCCTTCTGAGGGAAGACACGATCCTTGGCACCTAGCAATTAACCTAGTTGCTCTCCCACGGGCAGCAAGTTAGTGCTTCAATGTTGGAATGCTTGTTGGATAAAATTGCTCCACTTTTATTTCAATAGATTTATCTCTGGCCTTTCATCCAGGATCTTCCATCATTGCGTCTCCAAAATAACGACCCTGCTATTTATAAATTACGAGCTGATAACCCGGCATTGCCCGGATATTTATTTATAAGGAGGAAATGTCAGGACCAAACGTAATTTTTAATGTTGGATTTTTCCCCCCTTACCAGAGGGAGCCCCCTTGTGGAGTCCTGTGAAGTACTGTTACTATGGCAACTCCACTGCGCCCGCACAGTAGAAGCCATTTTACGTCAGCACGGGCTGTATCTTAATAGAACACACACATCCCAAGGATTGTTAGGGGTGTCTTACCCCCATAGTATTTGTCTCCAGAGAGTAAGTCATCTGTGTACCAAGTTTGGTGGAAATTGCTCGAGGCATCCCAGAGTTATGCTGGAACACACACACACACACACACAGACAGACAGACAGACAGACAGACAGACAGACAGACAGATAACCAAGCTTAGTTGAGGGTACAAATATAATCGCTAGATTTTTACCTGGTGTAGTTAAATTGATGAAAATTGCTGGGAGTCATAATTGGTTTGAAATATACGTTCATACACAAACACATCAGAGGAGAAATAGTTTTTTTAAAAAAAAACAGCTCATATGATTGAAGCCAATTGCAAACTTCCTACATAAACAAGCCAAGATTTGAGTTTATGTTTTCTCTCCGTTTACTGGCCTCGGTTTAGTTTTTGCATTCTTCTTCTTGCTAGTTAAAATGACTTATGTGCCATTTAACAGGCATGTCCATTAAATCAAGGTTTCCCCCATTAAATAAAAAGATTACCTGTTAAACTGAGGATTTACAGCAAATGACACCATGGATGTCAATTACATAATTACAGAAATGACATAAATTGATCCAAACGGTATAAAATTGGATTTAACTGACACCCGCTCCCCACGGTCCATTAAATTGAGGTTTTAGTGTACATAACAACTTTTTCGAATATGCCTTAGCATTACATGTTGATGTTTTTGGACTTGCAAGAAAAAAAAAGGGGGTAGGAGAATTTAATTTAGAATTTAATCTTCAGAGATAGAAATGTTCCTTACCTGTCACGTAAATGGGGAACTTATGAAATTATGAAGAGTCAAACTGAATTAAATGCTGACTTCACCTCAATTTCCTTTCCCAAAGTTTTATTTGCTGTTGTCATCCATAGTCAGCAGTAGGTTGGATTCACCGTTTGTGATGTGCAATATATATTGGGAGTTTTGCTATATTCCTACAGGTAGCCTAGTCCTCGACTTGTGACCACAATTGAGCCTAGAATTTATATTGTTAAGTGAAAACATTTATTAAGTGAATTTGTCCCATTTTACGACGTTTCTCGCCACTTCAAGAATCACTGCAGTTGTTAAATTAATAACATGGTTGTTAAGTGAATCACTGCAGTTGTTAAATTAATAACATGGTTGTTAAGTGAATCACTGCAGTTGTTTATTTAATAACATGGTTGTTACGTGAATCACTGCAGTTGTTAAATTAATAACATGGTTGTTAAGCGAATCACTGCAGTTGTTTATTTAATAACATGGTTGTTACTTGAATCACTGCAGTTGTTAAATTAATAGCATGGTTGTTAAGTGAATCACTGCAGTTGTTAAACATGGTTTAATAACATGGTTGTTAAGTGAATCACTGCAGTTGTTAAATTAATAACATGGTTATTAAGCGAATCACTGCAGTTGTTAAACATGGTTTAATAACATGGTTGTTAAGTGAATCACTGCAGTTGTTAAATTAATAACATGGTTATTAAGCGAATCACTGCAGTTGTTAAATTAATACCATGGTTGTTAAGTGAGTCACTGCTGTTGTTAAATTAATACCATGGTTGTTAAGTGAATCACTGCAGTTGTTATATTAATAACATGGTTGTTAAGCGAATCACTGCAGTTGTTAAATTAATAACATGGTTGTTAAGTGAATCTGGGTTCTCCATCGACTTCGCTTGCCAGAAGGTTGCCAAGTGATCATCATAAATGTGACTCAGTTGTCAAGTATTTGAATGTAAATCATGTGGCTATGGGGTCACCTCAATGGCCATAAGTGTGAAAAATGGTCATAAGTCAACTATTTTCTCTTACAGTTCTCTTATTTAAACGGATTGTAAAAATCTCCTTGAGTTGAGTTTACATCCTGGTTATTTGATCTAATTCTTTGGCAGTTATGTAGAAGTTGCCTTTGTGTTGAACTTTTCTTTATATACATGTATACATCCAAACTAGCCTGTGTTGTTTCTTTGTGTCATATATGTGGGTATGTGCATAATTTTTATTTATTTATTTATTTCTGTCATGTTTATGTAGTGATGGTGACCCTTCCTACCCTCTCCCCTGCTCTTTCTACTCCTCCCTTTCTTCCTCTCCTTTACCCTTTCTTCTTTCCTTCTCCTTTCCTCTCTTCTCCTCTTCCCTCTCCTCCTCTCTCCCTTCCCTCCTTCTGTTGTGGTATTTTCATATTTTCCTCTTCAACCTGATGCATTTTGGGGCTGGCGTTAGAGCAAACTCGGTTCTGTATTTACATAACACTCTTAAATTCCCTCTTCCTCCTTTTATATTGTGTTGTAATAATTCCACATATAACATCTTTTAAACATACATCTGTATATTATTATATTTTCTCCCTCTTTCCCTGTTCTTCTTTTAACAGTGTGCCATCAGGATTATTTAATCTGTATTCTTTTATTCATATTCCTTTTCTAACCAATTATAAAATCACCCCCGTGTCATGAAGTATACCAATTCCTCTTTATCTTTAATTCTCAGTGTTGTTTCTCAACCCCATTTTAATGGAGTGTCACCTATACGGTTGGAGTTGACTAACTGTCACAATTTTTTGGGAAGGGGAAGGTGTTTCTTCTCTGCTCAACAACATTAACAATGTCTGGTTGGGCTTGATTTGCACCTTGAATAGAATAGAATAACAGAGTTGGAAGGGACCTTGGAGGTCTTCTAGTCCAACCCCCTGCTTAGGCAGGAAACCCTACACCACTTCAGACAAATGGTTGTTCAACATCTTCTTAAAAACTTCCAGCATTGAAGCATTCACAACTTCTGGAGGTAAGCTGTGATTGTTTGTTCTCACTGTCAGGAAATGTATCCTTAGTTCTAAGTTGCTTCTCTCCTTGATTAGTTTCCACCCATTGCTTCTTGTCCTGCCTTCAGAAGCTTTGGAGAATAGTTTGACTCCCTCTTCTTTGGGGCAACCTCTGAGATATTGGAAGGCTGCTATCATGTCACACTTAGTCCTTCTTTTCATTAAATAGACATACCCAACTGATTTTCATGTTTTAGCCATCAGTTCCCCTAATCATCTTTATTGCTCTTCTCTGCACTCTTTCTAGAGTCTCCACATCTTTTCTACATTGTGGTGACCAAAATTGAATGCAGTATTCCAAGTGTGGTCTTACCAAGGCATTATAAAGTGGTATTAACCCTTCACGTGATCTTGATTCTACTCCTCTGTTTATGCAGCCTAGAACTGTGTTGGCTTTTTTGGCAGCTGCTGCCCACGGCTGGCTCCTATTTAAATGGTTGTCCACTAAGACTCCCAGATCCCTCTCACAGTTACTACTCTTGAGCCAGGTACCACATATACTTTACTTGAAAATGAACAACTCTTGTTACTTACTGCAAAAGGAGAAAGAACCAGGCTCAGGTGAAGTTCTAATGTGTGTGTGTTGGGGGGTTGGGAGAAAAGATGAGGAGAGAAAAGAGAAGACTAAAAAGAGAAGAGAGAAGAGAAAGATGAGAAAATAAAGAGGGAGAAAAGAGTGATAAGAAAAGAGAAGAGTAAAAAGAGAAGAGTAAAAAAAGAAAAGAGGAGCGGAAAGAGGAGAGGTAGAGGAGGGGAGGAGAAAAGAGAAAAGAAGAAGAGAAAAGGAGGGAAAGAAAGAGGAGAAAAAAGAGAGAAGATTAACAGAGATAAGAAGGGGAGATGAAAAGTAAAAAGAGAAGAGAGAAAAGATAAAAGGAAGGAAGAGGAGAAAAGAAAAGAGAAACGAGGAAGGGAAAAAGGAGGGAAAAGAGAGAAGAGGGAAAAAGAGAAAAGAGAAGAGTAACAGCAAAAACAGAGAAGAGGAAGAGCGAAAAGAGAAGAGAAAAAAGGAAAAGAGAAGAGGAAGATGCATGAGTTTTTAGTGTTTCAAAATCGGGGGTCGGTTAGGGCAGTGTTTCTCAACCTTGGCCGCTTGAAGATGTCTGGACTTCAACTCCCAGAATTCCCCAGCCAGCATTCGCTGGCTGGGGAATTCTGGGAGTTGAAGTCCAGACATCTTCAAGCGGCCAAGGTTGAGAAACACTGGGTTAGGGAATTCCCCCTAAATTCTGGCCTATTGATCCCCGCTGTTGCGCCGGGAAGTCAGTCCGTGTAAAGTAGCCTCCCCCCACAACCCCCAGCCTCAGCGGACAGCAACTCTTCAGTTGGCGGCAATCGGGGACCGAACTGCAGCCGCCACGGGCGGAGGCGAAGTCGCTTCCCTTAAGGTTAAGCCTCGCTTGTGCCTGCCGCCTGCAGGGGCGGACGGTGCGGGGGCCGAGCCGGCGCTACTAGCGAACGGGGCAGCGCTTGGAGCCTCGGGGCGCTTTTTCCCGCTCGCTTTTCTTTTTTTTTCGGAAAGCGCGAGAGAGCGCGGCGGGGCTTTTATCTAGCAGGGAGACGCAGCAACCCCGTTACTTTCTTGCGCCGCGGAGGAAGGAAGGCGCGAGAGAAAGAGAGCCGGGCAAAGCGCGAAGCCCGCGTCGTTTTCTCTTTTCTCAGCCGCTTTGGGCTTTTCGGTACAGCTTCCCGGCCGTATCTCCGAAACTGCTTGGCCTTAAAACGGAGAGAGAGAGAGAGAGAGAGACGGAAGGATGGTTTCTCTCATCCCCGACCTGGACCCTCTGAAAAGCTGGAAAGTTTTGAGGTAAGTCACTTTCCTTGCTTTCCTCTGCGGGGAGGGGAGGGGGGGTCTCGGGGACTCCGCCGGAGCCGCTTCTTCTGAGTAAATCCGAAGTAAACCAAACTCGGTAGCCTGGAGTGACCCCTCCCCCCCCAACCTCGGTCGCTGCAAACGTATCTTTAAAACGGGGGGAGAGGGGGACAGGGGGAGGTGGGTGGGAAATCTCTGGGAGAGGCGGAGAAAGTTACCGCTTAGACCGCGGGAAGTTTGTGAACTTTTAAGAGTCCTCCCTTCTCCCCTCCCCCTTTCTCTTTCCCTTCCTCCCCTTCTCTCTTCAACCTCCCCAGCCCTTCTTCCCTCCCTCCTCAGCCCCCCTCTCCTGCTTCTTCTCCCCCTTCCCTCCTCTTTATTCCTCCCTCCTCCTTCCTCCCCCTACTCCCCTCCCCCCTCCCTTCTCCACTCCCTCCTCACCCCCCCTCCTCTTTCCTCCCTCCTCACCTCCTTTCTTCTCTGCTCCTCAGCCTCTCTCTTCTCCCATCCCACCTCCCCTCCCTCCTCACCCTCTGTCTTCTCCTCTCCCTCCTCACCCCCTCTCTTCTTTCCTCCTCACACCCCTCTCTTCTCTCCTCCCTCCTAATCCCCTCTCTTCTCCCCTTCCTCCTCACCCCCTCTCTTTTTTCCTCCCTCCTCACAATCCTCTCTTCTCCCCTCCCTCCTCACCCGCTCTCTTCTCCCCTCCTTTCTCATCCCCACTCTTCTTTCCTCCCTCCTCACACTCCTCTCTTCTCCCCTCCTCACCCCCTCTCTTCTTTCCTCCCTTTTCACCTCCTCTCTTCTTTCCTCCCACATCTCTTCTCCCTCCTCACCCTCTCTCTTCTCCCCTCCCTTCTCACTCCCTCTCTTCTTTCTTCCCTCCTCACACTCCTCTCATCTCCCCTCCTCACCCTCTCTCTTCTTTCCTCCCTTTTCACCTCCTCTCTTCTTTCCTCCCCCATCTCTTCTCCCCTCCCTCCTCACCCTCTCTCTTCTCCCCTCCCTCCTCACCCTCTCTCTTCTCCCCTCCCTCCTCACCCCCTCTCTTCTCCCCTCCCTCCTCACCCTCTCTCTTCTCCCTTCCCTCCTCACCCCCTCTCGTCTTTCCTCCCTCCTCACCTCTTCTTTCCTCCCACCTCTCTTCTCCGCTCCCTCCTCACCCTCTCTCTTCTCCCCTTCCTCCCAATCCCCTCTCCTCCCCCCTCCTCATCCCTCTCTTCTCCCCTCCCTCCTCACCCTCTCTCTTCTCCCTTCCCTCCTCACCCTCTCTCCTCTTTCCTCCCTCCTCACCTCTTCTTTCCTCCCACCTCTCTTCTCCACTCCCTCCTCACCCCCTCTCTTCTTTCCTCCCCACACCTCTCTCTTCTCTCCTCCCTCCTAATCCCCTCTCTTCTCCTCATCCCTTCTCCCCTCTCCCCTCATCTCCTCTTTTCTTCTCTCCCCTCCTTTCCAATTAGTTCCTTTTTTAAGCTCAGGAGGTGTGGGGCTTTAGACAGTTTTTTACTAGCGTGGGGGGGGGGGAGAGAGGACAGGGGAGGACTAAAAGCGCCTCCCAAGTGGATTCTCTTGGAGCCCTGAAAAAGGATTTCATTTAAAAAGTGAAAGTTGGGAGAACTTTCAAGTGCCCTGAATGCTGTATAAATATATTTTCCGTCCCGTTCTTTTCAGTTTCATGGAAGGTTTTGGGAGCGATTGTTTGTTTAAGATAAAACAGGAAGAGCCAAAGATTCCGCTTCTTTGGCTGTTGGGATTTTATTTGACTTTATTAGGTACTATTTTATTTTCTTGTTTTATTTTTTATGTCAGGCAAGAGTGATGGGGTTGGACCTAATCCCCTGAAGACCCAACATGTGGCAGAAAGATTCCAAAATCCCAATTTAACTCACTTTGCAATGGCTTTTTTTTAAAAAAAAAAATTCCTGGGAGGTCTGCCCGCTTTGCAAAGGACTTTTAGGGACTGGCAGGGATCCAAACTCTTAAATCCCTGGGGTATCCTATTAAATGAAACCCCTTTTGATACATGGAAAGCATTTAAAAAACAAAAACCAGTTGTTGCTTCAGATTGTGTTGATTTTATGCATGTTATAGCAATAGCAATAGCAGTTAGACTTATATACCGCTTCATAGGGCTTTCAGCCCTCTCTAAGCTGTTTACAGAGTCAGCATATCGCCCCCACAGTCTGGGTCCTCATTTCACCCACCTCGCAAGGATGGAAGGCTGAGTCTTGATTCTATCACGTGAAGTTATTCTGTTATTCTGTTCTAGAATGAATTTGTATGAGCCTCTTGGATTATCTGTCATTCAATCAAGGTAGTAAATGAATAACACTGGTAGGTGAGGTCACCACTGGATTTACCACTGGAGGCCCCTTCCAATGACTTACTCCAACGACCTAAACACAGTAGGTCTTGTCAACCAACAATATACAACGGATCCATGGATACTAGACCCAAACATAACTTATTTTGCCTTTGAATTAGCACGATGGCCTAAACCCACCATATTGGCACATCATTTCACCTTAAACAAAGCCTCATGACTTGAGAATGAATGCGGATGCTAAAGCCACACCAAAACTCAAGGAAAAGCTCACCCATTCTCCTTCCCCTTGGGCTAAAATTGTATGCTTCCACTGTGGCCATGTTCACACAGCATGCTCAGTTTTTCAAAAATAAGAATTATTTTCTTCAGGCAATATACACCAAGCTATGACAAATAGTAGCCGTGTTGTAGCTGAGTTTGCACAACCTCTGCTGAGTAGCATACAGATAAAGCAAGTCTTAAAGTCATGGAGATTAGAATGTGGAGGTCTAACCCATTTTGAGCATTTTGTTGAAAAGGGGCAGTTTGCAATTGACAACTAGCGTGTTTGCTTAAAGCTAGGCCTATTTGTAAGGTAAAGTCAATTGAATCCACTTGGAAGTTATTATTACAGGGTGCTTGGTGGCCAGATGTTTGGACTGATCTGGAATTTTTGTTCACAATGAGTGTGTTTCCAACAGTGGTGGGATTCAGCCAGTTCGGTTGTTAACTTTCCAAGCAGTTCAGAGAACCAGTTGTTGGAAGAAATCTCCTTTTGAGTTTTTCCACTTTACAGGGCTAATCCTGTAAGGAAGGCAGGAAGGAAACATTCTGGTGCTGTTTCTAGCCTGATTTTTATTGCCCTGCTTACAGAAACTGCCTCTCCGGTTAACCCTCATTACATTGTAACAGCTAAGGCGAAGCGCCCATCAACCTGAGTGATGTTGAGTTGGCCACGCCCACATGGTCACATGACCACCAAGACACACCTACCCAGCTGGTCATTAGGGCAGAGAACCGGTTGTTAAATTATCCCACCACTGGTTTCCAAGGACCTGGGAATATGCAGATGTAGACGTTTGATGGTGTTAGAAATAATTGTCACAGGATGTAAGCTGTTCCTAATAGAGCTGCCTTTTGCAATTGACCGATGGGGATTTTGTCAATGCTGATGAGATTCTATGGTGCTCCAAATGTTTAGGGATTCCACCCAAGGCACCGATCTGTTGGTAGTATCTTTAAGTTCTTTTGCCTTATTGTTATTATTAGATTTGATGACCTACATATGCATTCTGTAAGTGAAATGGGTGGACTTCATGGATGGATGGATGATAGATAGATAGATAGAGATAGAGAGAGAGAGAGAGAGAGAGAGAGAGAGAGAGAAAGAAAGACAGAGATATAAATGATAGATGATAGATAGAGATAGATAGAAAGATAGAAAGATAAGAAAGAAAGAAAGAAAGAAAGATAGAGATAGAAAGAAAGGTAGATAGGTAGATAAGTAGATGGATATGGAGAGGGAGGGAGGGAGAGGACTTCGGTTCCACCACAAATCCGCAAAGCCCTTATCCGCGGAGACATAAGCATGAAGACTAATTCACGCCGTTCGAAGTGCTAAGGAAAAACGCGACCCTACCGCGACGACATAATTGCGGAGGGCAAATCCGCGCATTCCCAAGCACTCAGTACCCTAAACCTAACCCTAAACCTAACCCTAAACCTAACCCTAAAACAAACCCTTAAACCTAATCCTAACCCTTACCTTAATTGAAATCGGCTCTCTGCCGCGGCGCCGTTTTAAAGCGCCCTTCTGTTGCCGCGCTGTTGTCGCGGCGGTGATGACGCATGGTGATGACGTCGCGGCTTTAGCGACGCGCTTATGTCTCCGCGGATAAGGGCTTCGCGGTTTTGTCGTGCCACGGAGGACTTCATCTCTCCAATAGAAGAGAATATCTGCAGCTCAGGATTGAACTGTGGGATCCTTGTTTCCTTGATGTCATTTCATTACCCAACTAGATAACATCTTCAGTGTGAGCGAGTATGGGTTCTTCTCTGTTGACATACAAGTGGCTTGCCCTGTGATTGTTGGTGGGGTTAGTGTGTTGTTTTCTTCTTGTAGTTTCTTGATTAGGCTGTTGTTTATTGCTTCTTTGCCTGAGTTGGTAGTTCCTTGATCAGGAATACTGCACTCTGCACAACCATTGCACTAATGTGGATTTTCTTGCCCTCCCTACTCCCCCTCCTCCCTCCCCATGTCCGGTTTTACTAACTTTTAAAGCCGTGAGAATCTTATTAGAACATAAAAGCGATCCTCCTCCTCCTTGTAGAAAAGAGCCGATCTTTTCTCAAACTCAGTTGGAAAAGTTGTTTTGATGTTGACAGCGTGCTCTTCACCGCAAATGGGCTGGGGGGTGTGTGGGGGGAGAAACAATAAGAAGAACAGAGGATCACCTGCTGCTAAAGCTTTTTAATTTATCTTCTGAAAAGGTGAGGATACAACTCCAGGAGAGTTTTTTTTTTCCCTTAGCCTGCGATTTAAAAGTGACCTTGAAAGTCGAACACCAAGGGACAAAAACGGATATAAGCTCCGTTTTACTAAACAGCAGTTTTGGGAATGCTGCTGAAAGTATAGCAACACATATAGGTAAATGTAAAGGTTCCCCTCGCATATATGTGCTAGTTGTTCCTGACTCTAGGGGGCAGTGTTCCTCAAAACCGCACATCCAGCGCTGTCCAAAGAGATCTCCGTTATCATGTGGCCAGCATGTCTCAACGCCGAAGGTGCACGGAGCCCTGTTTTCTTCCCACCAAAGGTGGTTCCTATTTTTCTACGTGCATTTTTACGTGCTTTCGAACTGCTAGGTTGGCAGAAATTGGGACAAGTAACGGGAGCTCACTCCGTTACGCGGTGCTAGGGATTCAAACCGCCGAACTGCCGACCTTTCTGATCAACTAATCTCAGCGTCTTAGCCCCTGAGCCCCTGGGTCCAGCAACACAGAATAGTCCGCGGCTTACAACAGTTTGCTTAGTGAGCGTCCAAAGCTACAAGGACCCTGAAAAATGTGACTTACAACGTTTTTCACACTTGCGACCATCGCAGCAAACCCCATGGTCATGTGATTTACATTCAGATGCTTGGCAATGGGTTCATATTTACGACGGTTGCAGGGTCCCGGGGGTGTTGTGATCCCCTTTTGCGACCTCCTGACAAGCAAAGTCAGCGGGGAAGCCAGATTCACTTAACAACCGTATCACTAACTTAACAAATGCAACAATTCACCTAACCACTGTGGTGACAAGAGTCGTAAAATGGGGCAAACTCACTTAACGAATGCTTCACTTAGCAACATAAATTTTGGGCTTGATTGTGGTCGTAACTCGAGGACTACCCATATTTATCTGTAGAAAGAGCCCCACTTGTTTGCAAAATCTGACAAGCAAAGTCGATGGGGAAGCCAGATTCACTTAACAACCGTGCTACTAAGTTAATAACTGTGGTGATTCACTTAACAACTTTGGCAAGAAAGGTCGTTAAGTGGGGCAAAGTTCACTGAAAACTCGCTTAGCAACAGAAATTCTCGGCTCCGTTGTGGACCGTAAGACAAACCCTGCCTGTGGGTGTTAGTGACACTAGCAAGTCCCTTACTAACTTCTGGTTAGCAAGTCGGAATAATGATTATGGCTTGAATCCTGATCAGAGTGTTGGAAGAAATATCCATCCAGTTTAATTCCAAGCCGGAAAAAAGACACCGAAAACATGGAAGCTAATTAGAAAGAGGGTTTAATGATGAAGTAGAACCACCAAGCACATGGTTCTGGGCAGCTGACCACATGGAGTTGACAGTGGATTGTTGTTGTTTTTACACTTTCTCTTGGGCTTTGCACTTGAGCTTCCTGTTCCTGTGCAAGAGCATGCATTCTATTGGTTGCTGTAGGGGTTATGTAGGGGTCATAGCTGGTTCTATAGTTTGTCTGAGCCCCCAGGTTTGGTTGAAGTTTGAACTGCTGAGATGATGCAATGAAGAGCCCTGTGTGTCTGAAAGGGTGTTGGGTAATTTGTATGATGTCTGAATGGATGTGTCCTGCTTTGGATCTTGAATGAGGGCTAATCCCACCTTTGTTGGATCTTGGGTGAGGGTTTAACAGAGTTTGGAAGGGACCTTGCAGGTCATCTAGTCCAACCCCCTGCCCAAGTAGGAGACCCTACATCTGCCTCTACCTAGGATCGAACTCACATCCTCCTGATTGTGAGGCTGGTTTGGATCTTGAGTGAGAGCTAATCCTACCTTTGTTGGATCTTGGGTGAGGGTTTAACAGATTAACAGAGGTTGGAAGGGACCTTGCAGGTCATCTAGTCCAGCCCCCTGCCCAAGCAGGAGACCCTACATCTGCCTCTGCCTAGGATTGAACTCACAACCTCCTGATTGTGGTTGTAAAGAGCTCCCCCTCTAGGCAGCAGGTTATTTGTTTATGAATAGAACTATCTATCTCTTTATCTCTGTAAGTGCTGGCATCTGCTGTGGGCTATTGAGGAAGGTGAGGGCTGCGTCCCAAGAGCATGTTTTCTCCATTTCTCATCCAGGGAATTATAATATTCGGCCTTTTTAAAAAAACATTTCTCAAAATATTCCATTCTTCTAGGAGAGTGGTGGGTTCGAACTTTCTACAAGAGTTAATCTAATGCAGTGGTTCCCAAACTTGGCAACTTTAAGACTTGTGGACTTCAACTCCCAGAATTCTCCAGCCAGCAGAGTTGAAGTCCACAAGTCTTAAAGTTGCCAAGTTTGGGAACCACTGATCTAATGAAAGAGGCCCATTCCAACCAGAGGTGGTATTCAGCCAGTCCTCTCCAGTTCGGGTGAACTGCTGGCAGTGGCTGCAGGAGGCTCCACCCCCCCATGTCCCAAGGCAATGCATGAGCACTGTGCATGCTCAGTAGGCAGTGCGCATGTGCAGTCCAGGTGCGCATACACAGACAAGGCTCGCACGCTTGCATTTAAAAACTGACAGGGAAGGTAAGTGAATCCCACCTTTGTGTTCAAACATCTGCACCACTGTTTCTCAACCTTGACACCTTGAAGATAGGCGGACTCCAATCCCCAGAATACCATAGGAGATCATGGCTGGCTGGCTGGCTGTGGGATTCTGGGAGTTGAAGTCCACACGTCTTCAAGGGTGGCTGAGATTAAGAAACATACGATCTCCATCCACCCGTCTAAAATAATTGGAGTTTTAGAGATAGGAAATTGTTAAGTAAGCAGAGAGGGAAAAATCTCTTAGCTGAGATCCCAGCCCAGGGGTTTTTGAGGTCATGTTTGGTGAACTTCTTAAATTTAACTTCTCGTTGGCATCCAAAGCGTGACCTTAATTGGTTAGCCTCATCAAAACCAGTTATTGAGACAGAAGAAGCAGTAAACTTGAAGTTGGATTAGGTTCACATCCTTTAAAAAAAAAAGAATTGGGGATTAACAATGCCTGAAGTGTTCTCGGCAGGTCATGCGTTTAATTCCGATGAGGGCCATCGCGGATCGAAGAAAGAACAAAGGATAGAACACATTTTTTTGTTTTTTGTTTTAGCTTCAGCAGTTCTGCCAGTAATTATTTCACCTCTTAATTTTGGCATTTCTGCAAAAAGGATTCTTCTTCTCCAGCCCAAAATTTGCCTGTGGTTGAAGATGGAAACCAGATAAAGGTTGCCCTCCTGGAAACCGAAACGCTTTTATAGAAAATTCTGAAATTCATCTAGATCCATTTTGCAAAAAGATAAATAAGGAGAGTGGAACGGGGGAGATTATTGGGCCTTGTTGAGCAGAGGAAATGCTTAATTAAAGCTGAGAAGAGCGATTTGCATGATATTTGCATACGTTAAGAAAAGGTGAGGTCATAGCTTGTGTTTATAAAATCAGTGTTAAGTGGATAGTCCTCGAGTTACGACCATGATTGAGATTGCCTGTTACAGTCCTTAAAGTTTCAATGGTCATTAAGTTGTAATGGTCATAATACAGGTCAGTCACATGACCAGCCCAATTTTATTAAGAGCCGAGGTGACACAGTGGTTAGGGTGCAGTACTGTAGGCCCCTTCAGCTGACTGTTATCTGCAGTTCAGCGGTTCTAATCTCACCAGCTCAAGGTTGACTCAGCCTTCCTTCCATCCTTCCAAGGTGGGTGAAATGAGGACCCAGACTGTGGGGGCGATATGCTGACTCTGACTCTGTAAACCGCTTAGAGAGGGCTGAAAGCCCTATGAAGCGGTATATAAGTCTGCTATTGCTATTGCTATTTATGATATTTTCTTGCAGACTTTGTTAAATGAACACAGCAATCATTAGTGTGAACCAGTGGTGAAATCTAAAAAAAATTCCTACCAGTTCTGTGGGCATGGGGAGGGAGTGGGGATTTTGCAGTACCGTTTCCCCAGCCATGCCCACCAAGCCATGTCCAAGAACCAGTAGTAAAATAATTTTTGCATCCCACCACTGATGCAAATGCGGGTAGATAAATAGGTACCACTTTGGTGGGAAGGTAACAGCAATCCCTCTTCTTTGTGGCAGCCCCTCAAATACTGGAATACCTTTATCATGTCCCCCCTAGTCCTTCTTTTCTCTAGATTGGCTATACCCAATTCCTGCAACCATTCTTCATGTGCTTTAGTTTCCAGGCCTTAATCATCTTAGTTCTTTGTATTTTTTCCAAAGTCTCAACATCTTTTTCCCGCCGTCATAAATGGTCATAAGAGTCATTTTTATCAGAGCCATTGTATCTGTTGTGGCCCACCGGCGGCCAATGGAGCTGGCAGCAGAGTCAGATGGCGAGGAGGTTGGGGAGGAACATGGGCCAGTCCTGGGGGCTGAGGAAAGCTCAGCCCCGGGCTCCGCGTCAGAGGCAGAGAGGGAGTTAGACAGCAGCGAGGCACAACAGCTGGAGCCTGTTCCCAGTGTGTCCATGCACAGAGCTTCCAGAAGACAAGAAAAACTAAGAAAGCAGGGTTGATTTAGGAGTAAAGCCACACCTTGGATGTGATTGGCCCCTCCCATAGGAAACAAAAGTGGAGCGAATGGGGAGGGGCTTTTGCAGGTAACAATTCATTCATTCGGTCGTTTCAAGAGGGGAAAGTTCTGTTTGTGACTATAAGAGACTCTGTGCCCAGTTTTGCCCTGCCCTGCGCTTGGAAACTAGTTATCTGGCAGCTCTCCAAATGAGATAAGGTTCGTGTTGATAAATATTCCTCGGAAAAACTGTTTGCTAAGCCTTGCTGACTGCGAATGAAAGGAATTCATAGGTCGTGTAAATAAAAGGGGTTTTGCCGGGACCAAGATGCTGCTTCTTGCTTTTTAAGGAAGCTTGGGTCAGAACAGGATCTTTGAACCGTCACTAAACAAATTTGTTGTAAGTCGAGGAATTTCCTGTAGTTGTACAAAAGCACTCCTTGGTACAGTGGCCAATTGCAAATCCAGTGACAGCTGGATGTTCCTAAACACAGGTTTCACCTCCATCCAAGAACCTTGTTTTCCTCTTATAATCAGCACCTTGTTGGGATTTAATTCCAGTGTTTTCTCTCTCGTCCATTCTATCACGGAGATTTAAAAAAATGTTCCATCTAATTTACTCCTCGGTCTTAAAAAACACACAACAGAGGACTCTCCAGGTGGGCAAATAGAGATATAGTTGAATTTGGCAGCTGAAAGTGGTTAATGATAGTTGTTGGTTTTATTTCTGTTAATTGCTGCAACATTTCCAAAATTTTTGATAAAATAGGACTAGTAAAATAAAAAAAAAGAAAGAGGAAAAAAGTCACACTAAAACATTTGTTCAGTTGCACCTGGTCTCGTTCAGCTTTAAACTGGCTTTGCTTTCCAATTGCTACCTGTGTATCAATATACAGTTATTTGGGGGAAGAAATATTATAATTAAGGATCTCATTGAGATTTTGATTGATTGATTTTGTGCCATCGAGTCGTATACTGGTATGTAGTGATTATGTAAATGGAAAGTGAGACGCGGTGGCTTAGTGGCTAAGATGCTGAGCTTGTCGATGAAAAAGGTCAGCAGTTCGGTGATTTGAATCCAGTGGTGGGTTTTAAAAATTTTTCGAACCTACTCTGTGGGTGTGGCCTCCTTTGTGGGAGTGGCTTGCCGGCCATGTGACCTGGTGGGAGTGGCTTGCCGGCCATGTGTTCTCTCTCTCCCTCTCTCTCTCTCTCTTTCTCTCTCTTTCCTTCCTTTGTCTCTTTCCCTTTTTCCTTTTTTTCTTTCATCTCTCTCTCTCTCACTCTTTCTTTCTTTCTTCCTTCCTTCCTTCCTTCCTTCCTTCCTTCCTTCCTTCCTTCCTTCCTTCCTTCCTTCCTTCCTCTTTCTCTCTCTGTGTGAGTCTGTGTGTGTGTGTGTGTGTGTGTGTGTGTCAGTGGTGGGTTTCAAAAATTTGACGAACCGGTTCTACCGAACTGGTGCAAACTGGTAGGAACCCACCTCTGTTCGAATCCCTAGTGCCACATAATGGAGTGAGCTCCCGTTACTTGTCCCAGCTTCTGCGAACCCAGCAGTTTGAAAGCACATAAAAATGCAAGTAGAAAAATAGGAACCACCTTTGGTGGGAAGGTAACAGTGTTCCGTGCGCCTTTGGTGTTTTGTCATGCCGGCCACATGACCACGGAGACGTCTTCAGACAGCGCTGGCTCTTCGGCCTTGAAATGTCTTACCACTGAGCCACAGCATCCTTGTTTCATTAGACTGGACATACCCAATTCCTGCAACTGTTCTTCGTGTGTTTTAGCCTCCAGTCCCCTAATCATCTTTGTTGTAATCATTTATTGAAAAAGGAAAATTGTTTCTTTTTTATTTGTCTGTCTGTCTATGTGTGTGTGTTTGTGTGTGTGAGAGAGAAAGGGAGGGAGGGAGGGAGGGGGAGAGAGAGAGATGCCAGCAAGGTCAAGTTAGGCATTTCCCCCAATTTTTGACGTGTCAAGTCTAAAAGAATCCCCATTGCAGCCTTAAAGGAATGGTGATACAGGAGAACTAGGCAGGGCGTGTCCACTTCCCGAGAATTTAAATGGAAAATGCACATGGAAGCTGCATTAGATTTTCCAGGAGTTTTAAATGTCTCCAGGCGACTCAAAGTCAGCGTGTCGGACTGGAAAAAAAATTGATTTTGCGTGTCCCTAAACAACATTTCTAGCATTTATTTTTGGTTGCTACGCAAATCAGAAACATAGAAACCTGTTCACCGGGCCAAGCTGCTATTTTGTTATGTAAATAAATGGAAGGGATGGGTCATTTAAAAAAAAAAATCTTTTCTGGGTTTAATATTTCTTCAGAAGCATCAGAAAATCTTGTACATATTCAGAAGGAGATGAGAACGTCTTAAGTGCAAGGGGAATGTCGTTTTAATTTTGAGAGAACAACTCCATCCCATCTTCCTTTAAAAAAAATATTATTAGGGTTGGTTGCACAGCTGGCCAGACGTTCAAACTGGATTTGGCACTTTTGTCCGCATCTCCAGTTCTTCCCAAGGACCTGAGATAGGCAGATGAGGATATTTGACGGGGTTACAGATATCGTCGTAAGCTGTTCCAAGTAAAGCTGCCTTTTGCAATTGACAGATGATTAAATGTGTCAATGCCGGACGGGTGTTCAAGAAGTGCTCCAAATAAGAAAGGTACGGGAAGAAGGAAGGGGAAGGAGAGGAGGAAAGTAGAGAAGGGAGGGAGAGAGAAAGGAAAGAGAAAGGAGGATGGAAGGGAGAGAAAAGGAAGGAGAGAGGGTAGGAAGGGAAAGAGGAAGAGCAGGAGCAAAGGAGAGGTAAGGGAAGAAGGAAGGGGAAGGAGAGGAGGAAGGAAGAAAGTAGAGAAGGCAGAGAGGGTGAAAAGAAAGGGAAAATAAGGGGGTGTTACAACAGGAGGAAGGGATGGTAAACAAAGCAACCCAAACTGTATATTATAACCTATTAAATGAAATGATAAATGTATAAGAATGATAAATGTTAAAACACCTGTAACCAAACGACATGCTGTATGTGATGATGGGGTTTTTTTGTGTGTTTTTTTTTTGTTTTGTTTTTTTATTGTTGTGTGTATGTGTTGTCCATGTAATAAAAATTAAAAAAAAATATTTTTAAAAAAAGTGCTCCAAATGTTTTAGGATTGTAGGGGGATTGCCATGTCCCTTATTCAGATTGTTATGGGTCATTGCTTGGTCAACTAGATGTTCAGCCTGGATTTGCTATTTTTATCCCCCTCCCAAGGACTTGGGATAGGCAAATGTGGATGTTTTATGGTGGTAAACGTATTCTGACCCCCCCCCCTCCATCCAATGAGTAACGCCGACACAAGCTTACTGTTAGCCACGCTTTATTCACAGTAATTACTCACAGACAAGACGTTGGCAGCAACCCAGACTCCCACAGATAAGAGATACACACAAGAGCTTCTCCAGCTTAGTATAACGGTTGTGTCCTGCAAAAGGTCTCCTCCCAAAGTCTCTTCTTATATACTCTCTTGGGAGGAGCCAAATCACAACCACCTGGGCCTGATTATCTCCTATGAGATAATCAGTAATTGCTATCTTCGCTTCTCCGCCCTCCTTTGCCTGGCGTCAGGGACAAACTCCCTTCGATCATCACCACTAGCTCCAGTGCCTGACGTCAGGGACAGACTCCCTTCAATCTCCACCGCTGCTCCATGCCTCAGGCGCCTCCTGGTGGCCAACGAGCCACTCTGGTCCCTGCTCGGAGTCTGAATCCTGCCCAGGGTCCTCCACATCTTCCAGAGCCGACTCATAGGGTCCCTTGCTATCGGAGTCCATCGGCAGCTCCAACGGTTCCTGCTGGGCCACAACATAAAGGTATTATCTCATCGGATGTAAGCTCCTCCAAGCAATGCTGCCTTTTGCAATGGACGGATGGTAAATTTGTCAGTGCCGATGGTGTTCAACAGGTGCTCCAGATGTTTTTTAAAAATAGTTTTAATCTTTAAAAACAGAAAGCAAAACAGATGGTTTTGGATTGCACCCAAAGTGCCTCTTACTATTGGTGCTTCCTCTGTTTTCATTTGCCACCGTTCTGTTTCTATTTGCAGGTATTTTTATTTTGTGATCTTATCCAGTTCTTTCTCTTCTGTTCTGCTGTCTCCAAGTACAGCCATGTCTGCTATCCAGATTATATTATGGTTCATTTGAGTAAACCGGATTGTTCAGACTGGGTTTGGTACAGTGGTGGGATTCAAACATTTCCTACTACCGGTTCGGTGGGTGTGGCTTGGTGGGCGTTGCATGGCTTGCTGGGTGTGGCTTGATGGGCATGGCAGGGATGGATACTGCAAAATCCCCATTCCCTCCCGATCAGCTGGTACTCGGGAGGCAGAGAATAGATGGGAGGTGTGGGGCAAATCAGAGGTGGTTTTCACTGGTTCTCTGAACTGCTCAAAAGTTCCGCTACTGGTTCTCCAGAACTGGTCAGAACCCGCCGAATACCACCTCTGGTTTGGTATTTTTATCCACCTATCAAGTCTTTCCTAAGGACGTGGAAAGACATATTTAAATAGTATGGTGTTAAATAATATGATATTATACAGCATGCATATGTATATGTGTGTTATGCATGTGTTTGGATAGATATACACTTTTCATTTTTAATGTGGGCCAGTGTGCTCGCAGTAGAAAAAAAAGACAATAAAAGTTATCTTAAGGGTATTATATCAGTGGATTCTAATTCTATTCTATTCTAATTCTATTTTAATTCTGTTCTATTCTAATTCTATTCTAATTCTATTCTAATTCTATTCTAATTCTATTCTAATTCTATTCTAATTCTATTCTAATTCTATTCTAATTCTATTCTAATTCTATTCTAATTCTATTCTAATTCTAAGAGCCAAGGTGGCGCAGTGGTTAAATGCAGCACTGCAGGCTACTGCTAGATCAGCAGGTCAGCGGTTCAAATCTCACCGGCTCAGGGTTGACTCAGCCTTCCATCCTTCCGAGGTGGGTAAAATGAGGACCCAGATTGTTGGGGGCAATATGCTGACTCTCTGTAAACCGCTTAGAGAGGCCTGAAAGGCCTATGAAGCGGTATATAAGTCTACTGCTATTCTAATTCTAATTCTATTTCTATTCTAATTCTGTTCTAATTCTATTCTAATTCCAATTCTAATTTTATTCTAATTCTAATTCTTCTATTCCTATTCCTATTCCTATTCCTATTCCTATCCTATCCTATCCTATCCTATCCTATCCTATCCTATCCTATCCTATCCTATCCTATCCTATCCTAATACTGTCCTATTCTATCCTATTCTGGACTAGAGGACCTCCAAGGTTGCTTCTAACTCTGTTATTCTTTTTTTAAGCTGTGGCTCTTCCATCCTGCTTTCCAAGGCTGTTCCCACATGCCCTTCCAAAGTCTTTTTGGAGACCTTTAAAGTTGCAGGCATGTTCCGGGTCTGTAAGCAGAGCACTCATGTTCCTGCCAATGATGGCTTGGAGGCCGCTGTTAGGTCATGGTTAATGTGAGCCAAAAATCACACTGCTGTCCCAGCGGAGATGTGTAGGCTTCAAACGTGGGCACCGGCTGGCTTTAAATCAAGCGGGTTTCTCCGAGAAGCACTAAGTGCCTAATTCTTTTGGCCAGCCTTGAGTGACAGGAGTGAATAAATGCTTTGGGGGGAGGGGATTGGGGGGGGGCAGCGGCATCGTAGCTCTAATGACAACACAGATGCTTCTCCTCTTTAACATAAACCAGGAGTGGCAGAAGGCTTTTCTCCTTGAACGGAGCGATTGCCCGAAATGTGGATGTAAACGGGGGTTTGATCCCTTCGTTCTTGATTCACTCCGTCTTCTGACATTATTTGTGAAAAATAGGGTTCAGACACACAGACACCCACACACACACCATTGTATTTCTCCCACTTTCACTTAAGCTCTAAATGTTTGGATCAGCTTTGGGAATGGGAATAGAATAGAATAGAATAGAATAGAATATAAGGATAGGATATAGGGATAGGTAGGATAGGGTAGGATAGAATAGAATAGAATATAGGGATAGGATAGAGTATAATGGAATAGGATATAGGGATAGGATAGGGTAGAGTAGAGTAGAGTAGAATAGAATAGAATAGAATATAGGGATAGGATAGGATATAGGGATAGGATAGGGTAGGGTGGGGTAGAGAAGAGTAGAATAGGATAGAATAGAATATAGGGATAGGATAGGATATAGGGCTAGGATAGGGTAGGGTGGGGTAGAGAAGAGTAGAATAGGATAGAATAGAATATAGGGATGGGATAGGAATAGAATAGAATAGAATATAGGGATAGGATAGAATAGGAGTAGAATAGAATAGAATAGAATATAGGGATAGGATAGGATATAGGGCTAGGATAGAATATAAGGATAGGATAGGGTAGGGTGGGGTAGAGAAGAGTAGAATAGGATAGGATAGAATATAGGGATGGGATAGGAATAGAATAGAATAGAATAGAATATAGGGATAGGATAGAATAGGAGTAGAATAGAATAGAATATGGGGATAGGATAGAATAGGAGTAGAATAGAATAGAATAGAATAGAGGAGAGGGAGAATAAAATAGAGGAAAGTAAATAGAAAAAGAATGGACCTTGGAGGTCTTCTAGTCCAACCCCCTGCTCAGGAAGGAAACCCTGCACCATTTCAAGACAAATGGTGGTCCAACATCTTCTTAAAGACTTTCACTGTTGGATCACCCACAACTTCTGGAGGCAAGTTGTTCCACTGATTAACTGTTCTGACTGTCAGGGAATTTCTCCTTAGTTCTAGGTTGCTTCTCTCCTTGATGGGCTTCCATCCATTTGCTTCCTGTCCTGCCTTCAGGTGCTTTGGAGAACAGGTTGACCCGTTCTTCCTTGTTGGCTGAGTTCACATTTGTTGGCTGGGTTCCCTTTTGGCATTAAGAGTCTTGTTATGAAACATTTTGATGTGAGCTCAGTCCTTCCCCTTGAACTTTGAGGTCACCGCATTTTTCCCCATGTTGTTCCAATATACTAAGCTTTGGGTCTTAAAAATACTGTAGTACAGACAACTGGCTGGCATGTCAGAATAACAGCTCATATATCATCAGCTTGAACCGTTCTCTGGTCAAAAATAACAAATGCAATTAAAATGTTTCTAGGATTACGACGTTGTTTTGCAAATCAGACGGTTCCTAGTAATGTTACAGAGAGTGTCTTTTCCATTTTCCTTTCCTGCAACTCCATATTTTTTTTCCCCCTTTCTCTTTCCTTACATGCAAGCTTAGGACAGCCAAGAAAACTTTGGCACGCATAGACAAAACACAGCACAGTTTTCGTCCTCTTTCTTTTCTTAAAAGGGGACTTTTAAGATTATTTATTCTGAAAGTCCTTGAAGGGGGAAGGATGCCGGTGAATTGTGTTTGGAGATAGTAAGATCTAAAAGGGGTAGGAGGGATGGAAAGAGAAGCAACAGCCAGCGTAAATAGGAGGTGTTTTATGATTAAAGTTGTGCACTTACTGTAACTGCTTCCCGGCTCTTTGCGGGGAAATTTGCTAACTCTAGAAGTGAAGAGAGCCTTGAATACTGAGGTTATTTAGGGTTGATGTACTGAAAGTTTATCGTGAAATAAGCAATGATTGGATCCCAGTCCTGTTAATGGGAAGAGTAGAATAGAGTGGAATGGAGTGGAGTGGAGTAGTTAAGAATAGAATAGAATAGAATAGAATAGAATAGAATAGAATAGAATATGGGTTGGAATAGGAATGGAATAGAATAGAATAAAATAGAATAGAATATGGGACGGAATAGGAATAGAATAAAATAGAATAGAATATGGGATGGAATAGGAATGGAATAGAATGGAATAGAATAGAATAGAATATGGGTTGGAATAGGAATAGAATAAAATAGAATAGAATATGGGATGGAATAGGAATAGAATAAAATAGAATAGAATATGGGATGGAATAGGAATGGAATAGAATAGAATATGGGATGGAATAGGAATATAATAAAATAGAATAGAATATGGGATGGAATAGGAATGGAATAGAATAGAATAAAATAGAATAGAATATGGGATGGAATAGGAATAGAATAAAGTAGAATAGAATATGGGTTGGAATAGGAATAGAATAAAATAGAATAGAATATGGGATGGAATAGGACTGGAATACAATAGAATAAAATAGAATAGAATATGGGATGGAATAGGAATAGAATAGAATAGAATATGGGATGGAATAGGGATAGGAATGGAATAGAATATGTGATGGAATAGGGATAGGAATAGAATGGAATGGAATGGAATAGAATAGAATATTCCTGTTGATTACATTATGCAAGCTCACAGGTTTGCATAATATAAATATGCAGATTAATTCAATAATTAAACGGTGAGAATGTCTTCTTTCCTTCCTTCCCTACTTCCTTCTCTCTATTTCTACTCTCCCTCCCTTTCCCTTCTCTCTTCTGGGCTCTTCCTCCCTCCTTCCTTCCTTCCTTCCTTCCTTCCTGCCTGCCTTCCTTCCTTCCTTCCTTCCTTCCTTCCTTCCTTCCTTCCTTGAAGTAACAGATCAACAGAGTTGGAAGGGGCCTTATAGTTGATCAGATAATGCAAACCCACTGGTTTGCATAATATGACTGTGCAGATTAATTCAATAATTGAATAAACTGTGGGAATTTTATTCCCCCCTGTTTAGGCACATTGAGAAGACATTGTGGATTTTTCCCTCTTAGCCTGATATCCCTCACAACCCTTCAGAGAGGAAAAACAGGTCACCTACGGCGCATAGATATAAATGCAAATCATATAAAAATATTATTACTCAAGCGGGTTCAAAAGCTGGGCTTAAGACAGCAGACTAAAAGCCAGAGCCAGATGAATAAAAGCGTAAACTTGTAAACCTGTGTTCACATAAAGATTCAATATCCAAACAAATAATCTAAATTATGCGTTAACATGGCCCAATTCACATAAACACCCTAGGATAAAGATTCAGTTTCTCTGATCGTACTGGACTGTTAAAGTCCCTAACCTCATTCTAGCCTGGTCTAACATATTATGCCAATTCAGTCTGGGAGTTCTGAGCAAGTAAATGTCAAGGCTAATTTAATCATAATCCTTGTTTTTGGACTTGAACGAGAAGAGCCCAGAAATGAAATAAACAGGGCCGCGATCTGGCTTTGCGGCTGAAAAGAAAATATCCCCGTGACTTTTGCTGGTAGCTTCAAAGTAAATACCAGCATTTGCCATCTTCCTAAGACCATAAAACATAGAATAATAAGCTTGGAAGGGACCTCGGAGGTCTTCTACTGTAGTCTAACCCTCCTGTTCAAGGTAGGAGACCTTTATCAGTGATGGCGAAACTTTTTGGCACCGTGTCCAAACGGGAATACCAAGTGTCCAAACTTGGAGCATGAAAAATGGCCACAAAACAGGAGCCAAAAACAACTGAAAAATGGCTGAAAAATGGCTCAAAACGGCTTGTTTTTTTAGCTGGTTTTTTTGGGCCTTTTTCAGACCAAAAATGGTCTGAAAACACCCTGAAAAGCAGCCTGTTTTTTTGGATCGTTTTCCAGCACTATGGCACCTGCAAAGACCAGCTGGCTAGAAACCAGAAGAGCAGCTGGCGACAGCACACATGCCCACAAAATAAAGAACGTCAACCTAGAAATAGCAATATCACTTAGACTTATATACTGCTTTACTGCCCTCCCTGGACAGTTTATAACATCAGAGTGTTGCCCCCAACAATCTGGCTCTTGGAAGGATGGAAGGCTGAGTCAACCTTGAGCTGTTGAGAATCGAACTGCTGGCAGTGGGCAGAGTTTGCCCTGAGATTCCGCTAATATGAAACGTGACCCTTTCGTGTTTCCTAAGTGACTTGAGTTGGATTTTTTTTGTTTTGCAAAACAACGACTTACGTTTAGGTTTATTAGATTTATATGCCACCCTTCTCCCAAGGACTCAGGGCGGCGTACAACATTAAAAGAAACACATAATAAAAAAGTTAAAAAAAAACTAAATAGAATATCCCAAACCCAATTAAAATTGACAATGACATTTTATTTAAAATAATTAAAATTAACAGTAATCAATAATTTATCTTGTTTTGTTCAGGCCAGGCTGGCTTGCTGGAAAAGCCAACTTTTTAGGGCGCGTCGGAAGGACCGGAGGTCGGGGATTATACGAAGCTCCGGGGGCAGCTCATTCCAGAGGGAAGGCACTCCCACAGAGAAGGCTCTGCCCCTGGGGGTCACTAGCCGACACTGTCTGGCCGACGGCACCCTGAGCAGGCCAACTCTGTGGGATTGCACTGGGCGATGGGAGGCTACTGGTGGCAGTAGGTGGTCTGGGCCTAAGCCATGGAGCACTTTAAAGGTCATAATTAGTACCTTGAATCGCACCCGGAAGACAACCGGCAACCAATGCAGGCCGCCTAAAAGGGGTGTAACATGGGAGCACCTGGGTGCCCCCATGATAACCCATGCAGCCGCATTCTGGACCAGTTGAAGCCTCTGGGTGCTCTTCAAGGGCAGCCCCATGTAGAGAGCATTGCAGCAGTCCAGGTGAGAAAGGACGAGGCCATGAGTGACTGTGCACAGAGCATCCCGATCCAGGAAGGGGCGCAACTGACGTACCAGGCGAACCTGGTAAAAGGCCCCCCTTAGGAATGATTGCTTTTCTTCCTCCTTCTTGCTAGGATCACACACCGTTTACCCAGTGGTGGGTTTCAAAGTTTTTTAGAACCTCTTCTGTAGGTGTGGCCTGCTTTGTGGGAGTGGCTTGCTGGCCATGTGACCAGGTGGGAGTGGCTTGCCAGCCATGTGATCGGGTGGGAGTGGCTTGCCAGCCGTGTGACTGGATGGGAGTGGCTTGGCAATCATGACTGGGGGGACATGGCCAACTTGTAAAATGTGTTGAAACTCACTTAACTACGCTCTTGCTTAGCAACCAAAATGTTGGCTCAGAAACTCTGGCATTTGAAGCCCGCAAGTCTTGAAGCTGTCAAGTTACAAGACCCTTGCACCCCTAACCCTTTAGAAAAAAAAATCCAGGGGTGTTCAAACTTGACAGCTTTAAGACTTGTGGACTTTGGGTAACAGTAAGAAGCTGAGTTCAATGTAGAGATATTTCAGACTGTGATTGTTCAAAAATTATACCACGTATGGTCTTTGGGAAGTCGGGGGGAGGGAAGGGAGGTGGGGATTTAGGGGGAGGGGGGAAATACAATATGTGTTAAATTCCATGATTGTATTTGTATACTGTGGCTTTTCAATGTTAGTGCGAAAATAGTACAAACCGAATATACTGGAAGGTAATAGATACCGAAGGAAAGAGTCGAGTGAAAGAAGAAGGAGGGTGGAGAGGGTGAGAGAGAGGAGGAGGAGAAGGGAGGGAGGGAATGGAGAGGGAGTGATAGGGTTAGAAAGAAGGGGAGGGGAAGTAGGCGTAGAGGGGTGTGTGAGAAGGAAGAATGAAAGTTGGAGGGGGTTGAAAGAGGGTGTATGGCAGGCCAAGGTGGTATACTGGGTTTGTATTGTAGAGGGCATTTTCTATATAAGTGAGGGCCGTGTTTATTATTCAATGTTATATGCCCTGATCAAGCACAGTGAATATGTGATTGTATAGAATGAAAACATAATAAAATATACATTAAAAAAAAAAAAAAAGTCTTGTGGACTTCAACTCCCAGAATTCCTCCTCTCGCTCTTCATCTTGATGATGTGCGGACGGGGGGGGGGGGGGAGGGAGCTGGAACCGGTTCTAAACGACACTGCAGATTTGTGGAACCTCTTCTATAGAAGAGCTTAGAACTGGCAGGAATCCACCCCTGCATTTACCTAGCAGTTTGGCCAAGAGTTGCAAGCTTCCAAGCATAACAGAAACCTATGGTGCATTTGCTGAAGATTATTGCTGGTTTTCCCGTCATTTTACAACCTCCAAGGTGTGTGCCCCCTCCCCCAAACTCCATTATTCTGTGATGCAGTGAACATTCTGGAAATTATTTTTTAAACAATATAGTGACAATAGAAAGAGGTAATAAATTGAAATATAAGATGAACATGCAAGCGATAGTTAAAATTGAAATGAAAAAAAACAACAACAGTAACATGTAACTCATTTATTGGATCCTACGGAAAAATCCTGTCTGAAGCAGCTCCTGAAATGTTAATAGGGGTGAGGTGAGTCTTAATTCCGAAGGATCTGTTGCATAAATCAGAGCAGGGACTAAGAACACCTCTTGGCCTCCATTCCTCTTATCTCTTGAAAGTGGATTAGAGAAGCTTTTTGAATCTCAACACAGGCTAATTCAGTTAGGGGGGAAGGCTAACTGGCTATCAGCCATCTAGGGCCGTTACAGATAGTCCTCAGCTTACGTCAGTTCACTTAACAACCGTTGCAGCATCCCCGTGTTCAAGTGATCAAAACCCAGGCAGTTGGCCATTAGTTCATACTTACGACCAAGGGGGTCATATGATCAATCCCCCTTTTTGCTGGTTCCACCATAAAACCGCGTTCGACTAAAGCGCGCTCGACGAAACCGCGTAGCTGACGTCATCACAGGGCGACAACAGCGTGGAGACAGAAACACGCTGCAATCGCTAAACCTAAAATTAACCCCTAAACCTAACCCCCTAAACCTAATCCTAACCCTTAACCTAACCCTAAACCTAACCCTAACCCTAACCCTTAACCCTTAACCTAACCCTAACCCTTAACCTAACCCTAAAGCTAACCCTAAAGCTAACCCTTACCTTAAGTTGAATCGGCTTGCTTTCAAAGCGCTATTTAAAGCGCCCTTCTTTCTCCGTGCTTGCTGTTGTCGCCCTGTTGATGATGTCAGCGACGCGGTTTAATCGGGCACGCTTTAGTCGAACGCAGTTTTGTCATGCCACGCTTTTTGCCACCTTCTGACAATGGGGAAGCCAGAGTCACTTAACAACTGGGTCACAATCTCAACAACAGCAGCGATTCACTTAACAACCATGACGAGCAAGGTTGTAAAACAGGGCAAAGTTAATTTAACAATGGTCTCTCTTTGCAGCAGAAATTTGGGCCTCGGTGATTGTAAGACGAGGACCATTCCAGTATCATTCCAGACAAATGGTTGTCCAGTCTCTCCTTAAAAACCTCCCATGTTGGAGGACCCACAACTTCTGGAGGCTAGATGTTATGCCAGGGGTCCAGGTAAATAGATCCATGGCAAGCAAAACTCCAAGGCAGGTAGATTCCTCAAAGAATAACTTTATTGGATATATCATATTGGCACAAACCTGGTGAAAACCAGCTCTGAAAGTTCCCGCGGTTTTCACCTAATTAATACCCAAAGTTTTCCTTCAACTGAAAACAATCAGTCACATGGTCCAATCACGAGGCTGTCTGGTTGCTTGGTGACCTCGCTCCTCCTTCCTCTGGCCAGGTGTGAGAAGGCCTTGGTTCCCAGCAGAAAGTATTGTTCAGGCTTCCTTAGAAAGCAAGAAGCAAAGTCTTGGTCCCAGCGAAACCCCTTTTTACTTACACGTCTGTGAATTCCTTTCATTCACACTCAACAAGGCTTGGCAAACAGTCTTTCCGAGGAATGTGTATCCACGTGAACATTATCTTGTTTGGAGAGCTGCCAGATAACCACTTTACAAATGCAGGGCAAGGGAAAACTGGGCACAGAGTCTCTTACAGTCAGAAACAGAACTTTCCACTCTTGACACGACTAAATGAATGAATTGTTTTCTGCAAAAGCCCATTCCCCGTTCGCTCCTCTTTTGTTTCCTATGGGAGGGGCAAATCACCTCCAAGGTGTGGCTTTACTCTTAAGTCGACCCTGCTTTCTTAGTTGTTCTTGACTTTCGGCAGCTCTGCGCATGCGCACACTGGGAACAGGCTCCAGCTGTTCCTCTGCCTCACTGCTGTCTAGCTCCCTCTCTGCCTCTGATGGAGAGTCCTCGTCTGAGCTTTCCTCAGCCCCCAGGACTGGCCCAGAGGTGGGTTCCTACCAGTTCGCACCTATTCGGTAGAACCGGTTCGTCAAATCTACCGAACCGGTTAGAAGAGGTTCCACCAGTGGACCCGGAAAGCAGGCCACACCTGCAGAAGAGGTTCCAAAAAATTTTGAAACCCACCACTGGCAAAGATCTTGTAACTTGACAGCTTTAAGACTTGCATGCTTCAACGCCAGAGTTTCTGAATAGCTACTTGGACCGACCTAAGTACTAATTCATAATTTAATATCCGGTCACATGGGTGGCAAGCCACTCCCATTCGGTCACATGGGTGGCAAGCCACTCCCATTCGGTCACATGGGTAGCAAGCCACTCCCACAAAGGAGGCCACACCCACAGAGTAGGTTCCAACAATTTTTGAAACCCACCACTGGACTGGCCCATGTTCCTCCCCAACCTCCTCACTGTCCGACTCTGCTGCCAGCGCCACTGGTTGTCGGCAGGCCACAACAAGTATTTTGTTTTGGCTACAAAACCCCAGCTATCTCTATCCCTCAACTCCAGTGTGGCAACACTGAAGCTCCCAGATGGTTTCAGTCAGGTCGACTTCAGGGTTGACAGGTGAATTGTTCTCCCTGTCAAGAAATTTCTCCTCAGTTCTAGGTTGGTTCTAGATTGGTGAGCTGCCCTTCCAGTCGGCCGTACAGGGTATAAATGGGCAAGACGGAGCAAAACTGAGGTAATATGAAGGAAATGGAGAACGACACCAATGGATAGCCTTAGCTCTGTCACCGACAAAGAGCTCTGACAGGCGGATGGTTTAATGAGGTATTAAACGGCCTGGCCAGCAATTCCTGTCAGCGTCAGAGAGGCTGTCACTCCGCCGAGCTTCTCCACCACTCGAGCAACGTGCTCCAAAGTCAAGCTGCCAGTCGGTGTGCAAGTAGTCTTCGATTTATGATCCCCATTGTGCCTGAAATTTCTGTTGCAAAGTGCGGCATTTGTTAACGGATGTTTTGCCCCATTTACAATCTTACAGTCTCTAAAAAACATGTTTCTCCATTTCTCTCTTTGGGAAATGTTTCTGCCTTTTTAAATATTCGTCCAAATATTTCATTCTTCTAGGAAGGAAGGTGCCTTTCCACAACCCCTGGTATGCCCAAATATGGGAGGAAGTCTACTGCTTCCATTCTCTGTCCATCGGCTCGTCATAAGAGACCATCCAGACAGAAACCCAATATTTTTACTGTTGCCTTTGTTACATTTGTGTTGTATTTGTTTATTTATTTTTTGTTTATTTACTTTATTTATTTATCAGCACAAATACAACATGTGTGTGTGTGTGTGTGTGTGTGTGTGTGTGTGTGTGTGTGTGTGTAGGTAAAGGTAAAGTGTCCCCTCACATATATGTGCTAGTCGTTCCCAACTCTAGGGGGCGGTGTTCATCTCAGTTGCAAAGCCGAAGAGTTTCCGTGGTCATGTGGCTGGCGTGACTACACACCGAAGGCACACAGAACGCTGTTACCTTCCCACCAAAGGTGGTCCCTATTTATCTACTTGCATTTTTTTTACATGCCTTCGAACTGCTAGGTTGGCAGAAGCTGGGACAAGTAACGGGAGCTCACTCCATTACGTGGCGCTAGGGATTCGAACTGCCGGACTGCCGACCTTTCTGATCGACAAGCTCAGTGTCTTAGCCACTGAGCCACCGTATCCCTGATATATATGGGATACATGGATATTTAAAAAAAATACCAATCTGTGACCCATTGGGTCATCATTTCAGAGATATCTCCTTACCTATATACTGTGGATGAAATGAACCTGATTTTTTGGGATTGTATTTTTCCACTTAAAATTCATCCACTAATCTAAATGGTAAATGTCTTTATTCTGCTCCAAGCTTCCATTTATATTAGGACTGTGACGCTTGGGCTGCATTGATCAAATAACCAATAGATGGCAGCAGAGAGCTGGAGAAGAATCTTTACTCTTTGCTGCCACACAGTGGAGACTCTTCATTTTTGCAGCCAATTTAAGCTCACTCTACTAGTATATCTTGATATTGATAAATCTCTACTTTGACCCTGGAGATACTTTGCTTCCCGGAAATTTCTACTTTTTTATTTGCATCCTTTCCCTCAAACCCATTTAAAAATCCATTTTTATGGAATGTGTTGTTTCAAAAACAACAGAAACTGGGGCACCTATGAAGAATCACTCTTTATTGCTCTTGTCTTAATCTGTGCAAGCTGTGATTCTTTTTAAGAGTGCCTTGAGCGTTGCGAAATACCACTTTATCTTTTCAAATGTCAAAAAACTTCATACCATGGAATTGATTTCCTGAGAATAATGGGCCCAGCTTTATCACAAAGGGGGCCAACAAATTTTGTAGATGCTCAATGGGGATTCAGCATTTAATCCAGAAATGCATTATCGTGTATGTGTGTGTGTGTGTGTGTGTGTTTGTGTTTGTGTGTGTCTACATATCCTCTTTTTGACCCTCCTTTTTTCTCTTTAATTGTGGTAGTAGGATAGTTTTATGTTGTGCTAAGGACTGCATTGATATGTATGTCTATTAAAATCTGTCTGTCTGTAAATAGATAGATAGGTAGGTAGGTAGATAGATAAGTTAGGTAGGTAGGTAGGTAGGTAGATTAGATAGATAGATAGATAGATAGATAGATAGATAGATAGATAGATAGATAGATAGATAGATAGATAGATGATGGATGATGGATGATGGATGATGGATGATGGATGATGGATGATGGATGATGGATGATGGATGATGGATGATGGATGATGGATGATGGATGATGGATGATGGATGATGGATGATGGATGGATGGATGGATGGATGGATGGATGGAAGATAGGTAGGTAGGTAGGTAGGTAGGTAGGTAGGTAGATTAGATAGATAGATAGATAGATAGATAGATAGATAGATAGATAGATAGATAGATAGATAGATAGATAGATAGATAGATTGATAGATGATAGATGATAGATGGATGGATGGATGGATGGATGGATGGATGGATGGATGGATGGATGGATGATAGGTAGGTAGGTAGGTAGATTAGTTAGATAGATAGATGATAGATAGATGATGGATGGATGGATGGATGGATGGATGGATGGATGGATGGATGGATGATAGGTAGGTAGGTAGATCAGATAGATAGATAGATAGATAGATAGATAGATAGATAGATAGATAGATAGATAGATAGATAGATAGATAGATGTCTAGGTAGGTAGGTAGATTAGATAGATGAGAGAGAGAGAGAGAGAGAGAGAGAGAGAGAGAGAGAGAGAGAGAGAGAGAGAGAGAGAGAGAGAGAGAGAGAGAGAGAGAGAGAGAGAGAGAGAGAGAGAGAGAGAGAGAGAGAGAGAGAGAGAGAGAGAGAGAGAGAGAGAATGTGAGAAGAACAGTGGATAGAATTGAAAACTGTCCCAACATGGCAGTTTCAAACTTCATAAAGGGAAGGAAAGAGCCTTCGGGAAGCTGGCATGCAGAATATCTCCTTTAATTTGTCATCCCCCTTATTTAATGTTTTTATTTTTATTTTTTATTCTCGGTCTTCTAAGCAAACAGCCAAGAAAGAAAGAAAGAAATAACAACAATATTACTGGATGCCAAACCAATCTTTTTCCCCCTTCTTTTTCTTAGAAGCATCAAGAGCTGCCCTGGCCATATTAAGGAGTGGAAACTTGATTAGGTAGAGATAATCCAGCATATTTTTGTGCTGGAGTCTTATTGCTTTGCCTGGTTTCTCACCCGTCTGAGCTATCTGTGGGGGAGAAAATAGGCAGGAAAACCAGGAGACAATGTTTCTAATAGAAGAAGTTTTTCATTCAAGGGGCAAAAAAATATCTTGTATCAAGGATTGTGGGATTGACCTTGATCTGGTTGTCATGATTCTACCACAACAGGGAGGGGGGCTGCTTGTGTCTTTACACACACGCATACACACACAAACACGTAATTCTCAACTTACAACCCCAGTTAAGTGAGACATTTGTGAAGTGGATTCTGCCCCATCTTACGACCTTTCTTACCACGGTTGTTAAGTGAATCACTGCAGCTCTTAAATTAAGAGCACGGTTGCTAAGGGAACCAGGCTTCCCTATTGACTTTGCTTGTTGTCAGAAGTCCCAAAAGTGCTTCCCCCTGTGCCCCCCCCCCCCACACACACACAAAGAGGCAACTGGACTTTCTGGCTTTTCTTTCGAAGACGTTTCGCTTCTCATCCAAGAAGCTTCTTCAGCTCTGACTGGATGGTGGGCAATGGAAGGATTTAGACTCCTTCCAGACAGCTGGTCCTTTGCATCCCTTTAGAGCATTGATGGTGAATCTGTGGCATGTGCAAGCCATCTCCCCAGTTCAGCTCCATTGTGCATACATGCGTGCCTCCCGCCGGCCAGCTGGTTTACGGGTCTGTGCTGTGCATGCATGGGCCATGTGCGGGGCGTGTACCCATGTGCAGGGTGTGGGGGGAACATGTGCATGTGGGGGAGGCTCATGCAGAGGGCAAGTGTGCATGTGGGATGCATGTGCAGGGACACACATGCATTGCGTTTTGGGGGTTCAGATGCACATGCACACATTCACATGTGCATGTGCATGCTTTGAGCACTCGCTCCGGAAAAGGTTAGCCATCACTGTTTTACAGAGTCATTGAGGACACCTAATGATTCGTCTGTGTCCTCAAGTTTAAAACTGTGTTGTAAACTGGAGATAGATGTTCTGACCGAGGCTTCCCGAGAGCATGAAGCAAACTCCTTGTCCCGACAAAAAAACCTTTTATTATTTTCTTGTGAATTCTGCTCATTCACATCCAGCAAAGTCTTTTGAGGGAGGATTTACAGTCACAGACCTTCTCTGGCTTGGAGAGCTGACAGGACGATATCTGCAAAACGTGGCAAGGAGTCTCGGAGGGTCACAAACCAATTAAGCGAACTAATTGTCTCCTGCAAACTCCACTCCCCTTTCGCTCCTCTTTTATTTCCTCCGGGAGGGGCCATTCACCGTCCACCTGTGGCCTTACTCCCAAGTCGATCCCTGTTCTTTAGCTCTTCCCTTCGTCTGGCAACTCTGCGCATGCATACACTGGGAACAGGCTCCACCTGTTCTTCTGACTCACTGATATCTGACTCTGAAGGCAACTGATAACTGTCAGATGGCCCTGGCCCCCTCTCTGCCTCCGACACAGAGCCCTCATCAGAGCCTTCCCCAGACTCCAGGACTGGCCCATGTTTCTCCCCAACCTCCTCACTGTCCGAATCTTCTGCCAGCTCTGCTGGTGGGCCACAACAATAGGTAATGTTGTATCCCCCGCCCCTCTGTTGAGAGAGGGCTGTTCAATGTTGACATAAATGGCATATTTGACATAAGATGGCATTTTCATCCACCTATCCAGTCCTTCCAAGGATTTGGGATAGACAGGTGTGGATGTTTGGTGACGTTACAGATAATCGTCGCAGAATGTAAGCTGTTCTAAGCCAAGCTGCCTTTTGCAATTGACTGCTGGTGAATTTGTCAATGCCGATAATGTGCCAGCGGTGCTCCAGGTGTTTTGGGATTGCACCCAAGGCCCCTATTGGGACTATCTTTGTTTTCTGTTCTATTTATATCTATTGCAGTGACATGGAAATAAAAGACGGAACGAACTTGAAATTAGAACAGTGAACTTAGCCTGGACTGAATTTGCCAATTCTTAGTAAAGGAAACATATTTGTTTTCCTCACTTCTTGAAGGAACAATCGATATTTATATGCTCGGGGTAGCTGGCACTCTAATTATCTTTTTTTCATTCCGTTCCTGTTACCCTGTCTTAGAAAGCCGCAATATTGGAACCTGAAATATTCAGTCCATCAACTAACTCTGCAAATAGTGCGGAGACTTAACGGCACGCGGTCTCTCCTGATTCGCTCGTCAATTAAACTTAATCTGAATTCAATTGCCCTTTTAACAGCGTGATGATGACCGCAAGGATCAAAACCTGAACAGAATGGAACCATATTTGGTGCAGGAAGCAAAAATTCTGCAAGGGAAAATGGAAAAGGAGCTGAATTTAGACGGGGCTGTGGAGGAAACAGTTCTGCATGCATCCCTTACAGGGGAAACATCTGGCCAGTGGTTAGGAGGGCTACTGACAGGTCCTTCTAAGCCATCTCCTCCCTCTCAGTCGCCGGACCCAGAATGAAATTATTTTAAAGGGTTGGGAGGGGGAGATTCCAAAACTCTTTAATGCATGGATGTAGATAGATCCAAATGATATATACAGATAGTTCTTGACAAATGACTAAATGATTAAGCCCAAAATTTCTAGTTGCTAGAGGAGACATTTGTTAAGTGAGCTTTGCTCCACTTTATGACCATTCTGGCCACAGTGGTTAAGCGAATCCCTGCAGTTGTTAAGTGAGTCACACAGTTGTCAAGTGAATCTGGTTTCTGCTTGTCACCTTGTTACAAAAGATGGCTTTTGAATGGTTACCACATTGAACTGTTGTAAGTCAAAGAGTACATGTTTAGCACCTTTAACCAGGGGTGGGATTCAGCTGGTTCGGACCGGTTTGGGAGAATCAGTTGCTAATTTTACACCGGGTTCGCCGAACTGAAAGTTGCAAGGAATGGCTGGCCCTGCCCACCACCCCGCCCCTCTCGGGAGTCTCCACGTGGCCTGTTTTGGATGCCAGGCAAGTGCAGGGCCCACTCGGAGGCTCGGGGGGGGGGGCAAAAAATGGGCCTCCCGGAAGTTTTGGAAGTCTGGAAATGGATCCATTTCTACCCTCCAGAGCCCAAGGGAGCCCGTTTTTGCCCTCCCGGAGGCTCAAGGAAAACTTCTGGAACCTGGGGAGGGTGAAAATCTCCTCCCAACTGCCATGGTGCAGGAGGCCAAGTAGGCCATGCCCAGCTAGCAACCAAGCAGAGAACCGGTTGCTAAAATGTTTGAATCCCACCCTGGCCCTTAATTGTCGGGGGGAGGGAGGGGAGGAAGAAACCAAGCTTAAAACCAATAGCAATAGCAATTAGACTTATATACCGCTTCATAGGGCTTTCAGCCCTCTCTAAGCGGTTTACAGAGTCAACATATCGCCCCCAACAACAATCTGGGTCCTCATTTTACCCACCTCGGAAGGATGGAAGGCTGAGTCAACCCTGAGCCGGTGAGATTTGAACCGCCGAACTGCAGCTAACAGTCAGCTGAAGTAGCCTGCACTGCTGCACTCTAACCACTGCGCCACCTCGGTTGTGTATGGTGTGCAGATGGAACCAGGTTTTGTATGGCGTGCAGATGGCATGCTGTGTCATTCAGCGTAAAATGTCATTGCCAACATAGTCGATCGGAATTTGGATGGTGGATTTGAAGCATGGCCCTCAAATGTGTCTTTTTGCATAATGGAGAGAGTTAACAGCTTTCTAGTCTGGAATAAACACCTTAGTCTGAGGTGGAATTAGTGCAGACTGCGAAGGCCCAACCTTATCAGCTGTTTCACCCCACAAATGTGGGGCCATCAGATAAGTGAAGAATGCAATTTCCTCTCCTGGTTTGTGCATATCTGTACAGATGAAGTACCCCTTTCAGCAAATTTCATTTCCTCCCCCTCGGTAGAAAATTGCCCTTTTAAACAAGCGTGGCGTGGATGAAAGCCTTTTTATGGATTTTTCTAAGTTGCTTCTAAAAACAGCCAAGCCCCTCGGTGGTGGGGGGTTTTCCCCCCTCCCTCCCCCAAAAAAGTCGGGGATGGATTGAAAATAAATCTGCTTGTATGTCTAATGTCTCCTCTTCAATGATTTAATAACTACTGGACAGTGAAAATTAAGGATTAGGCCACATTCGGCTTTATCACTCCGTGCCAAGGTGTCGGAGGTTTAGGTAAACTCAAGTCAACTTCCTAGAGATGTATGGGGTTATTATTGTTATTATTATTATTATTGGTCCGGAATCCTGAAACCATTCTCCTATATAAGGTTCAAATTAAGATTTTTTTCTCGGATAAGCAGAGGCAGCCAACTCGGCTATAAGCAGAGGTCTTCCAGCAATTTGGGCCATTTCCGTTTTTTTTTTTAGCTGTAGACATTTCTCATGAACAAGTGTGGTTTTTTTAAAAAAGGTTGGAAAAATTGCCCCAAATGTAATTTAAGTCAGAGAATGTGGAATCACTGACAATGATGGGAAGGAAGCAGTAGCAATCTGGCTCTTGGCTCTCAATTTTTTCCTGGATGCTTAATTGTATATGTTGGCATTGAGTTTTGCTCCTGGTTTACCTACCCGAGTAAACTACTCCGTAGTAGGAAATAGGCCTACCTTTGGCATGCTTACCTTTGGTGAGCAGAGTGGGGGAGGTGCAGAGGCGGCTAGTGAGGTGGGGCAATTAGCTGGTCCACGTGGCAAAGGCAACATATATAGGGTGGATGGTGGGTGGGGCGAGTGGGTGAAGGGGGGGGAGCAGGTGGGTGGGAGGGGCCCATGCAGAGGTGGTATCTTCCGGTTCAGCGAACCAGTCAAAATTTAGGTTTAAGTTTATTCGATTTATATTAAATTTACACTACCGGTTCATCTGAACCAGTCCGAACTGGCTGAATACCTCCTCTGTTTCCTTCCCTTAACTGCCTCCCATCGCTGACCCATCCCCCATGACCAATCAGGTTCAGGACAGTCAGTTATGCCAGTGTTTTTCAACCTTGGCAACTTGAAGATGTCTGGACTTCAACTCCCAGAATTCCCCAGCCAGTAAATGCTGGCTGGGGAATTCTGGGAGTTGAAGTCCGGACATCTTCAAGTTGCCAAGGTTGAGAAACACTGCGTTATGCAGCTACCTTCTCCCAGCTGGGTGACCTTGAGGCAGCATCTCGGGGAGATACGGAAGTTACTTTCGCTTTCCCCCAAGTATCTCCCCTCCCATCCACCATCTCCAGGGTTCATGGCCGATTGTCACCGCATGGTAGCGAAGCACAAACAACTGTAAGGTGGTTTGGTTTGGTTTATTGGATTTATATGCTGCCCTTCTCCCAAGGACTCAGGGTGGTATACAACATTAAGAAAACAACACATATTACAAAAGTTTTTTAAAAAATTAGAATATCCAAAAAACAAACCCGATTAAGATTAACAATAACATTTTTAAAAAATTGATTAAAATTAACAAAAATCAATCATTTATTTTATTCAGGCCAGGCTGGCTTGCTGGAAAAGCCAACTTTTTAAGGCGCGTCGGAAGGACCGGAGGTCGGGGATTATACGAAGCTCCGGGGGCAGCTCATTCCAGAGGGAAGGCGCTCCCACAGAGAAGGCTCTCCCCCTGGGGGTTGCTAGCCGACACTGTCTGGCTGATGGCACCCTGAGGAGGCCAACCCTGTGGGATCACACTGGACGATGGGAGGCTACTGGTAGCAGTAGGTGGTCTCGCAGGTACCCTGGGCCTAAGCCATGGAGCGCTTTAAAGGTCATAATTAGTACCTTGAATCGCACCCGGAAGACAACCGACAACCAGTGCAGGCTGCCTAAAAGGGGTGTAACATGGGAGCATCTAGGTGCTCCCTTTCCCGCTTGAGTTGTTCGCCGCCCTGAGTCCCGCAGGGAATAGGGCGGCATATAAATAAAACAAATCTCAATCTCAATCTCAATGATAACCCGCACAGCCACATTCTGGACCAGTTGAAGCCTCCATGGTGGTTGTGAAAATTGGACCTTAAAAAAGCAAGACAGGAAGAAAATCAACTCATTTGGGCTGCAGTGCTGGGAAAGGCTCCCGTGTGTTTCTTGGACAGCAAAGATGACTGACAAGCAAGCACCAGAACGCATAACACCAGGCGTTGTCACGAGAAGGCAAAATCACAAAACTTCATCTCTCTTACTTTATAGCAGTTAGACTTATATACCGCTTCATAGGGCTTTCAGCCCTCTCTAAGCGGTTTACAGAGTCAGCATATCGCCCCCACAGTCTGGGTCCTCATTTTACCTACCTCGGAAGAATGGAAGGCTGAGTCAACCCTGAGCCAGTGAGATTTGAACCGCCGAACTGCAGATAACAGTCAGCTGAAGTGGCTGCAGTACAGCACTTTAACCACTGCGCCACCTTGGCTCTTGGTTACTTTGGCCATATCATGCAGGGAATTCACTGGAGAAAGCAGTTATGTTGGGAAAATTCCATGGTAATGGGAAATCTGGCCGTTAAAGAATATGATGGCTGGATACCATCATTGCCAACCAGAGCATAAACTCAAAGAAATAGTACAAGATCAGAAGATATGGAAAGAACTGGTCAATAGCTTCACCAAGAGCCGGACACAACTGAATGGATAACGGGGCTCGACTAGAAGATCTTGAAGGTCCCTTCCCATTCTATTATTCCAAGCCGTTATTGGTTAAATTATGTAGCTTGCTCTAAAAATCGGCTTGTGGTCACACAAGGTATGAGTTAAAAATTAGGATGGCCAAGCAATAGATTATTCCAATATGCTAAGCTAAAACCAAGAAAACAACATTGTGGCTTACCACAAATTGTAACCTGGCCAATATCTGGTGACATTTATGTTTATTACAGCTTGAGAGTTGGTTTCTTCTTCTCTTTTTGAATAACTATAGAGCCGAGGTGGCGCAGTGGTTAGAGTGCAGCACTGCAGGCTACTTCAGCTGACTGCTAGTTCTTCGCAGTTCGGCTGTTCAAATCTCACCGGCTCAAGGTTGACTCAGCCTTCCATCCTTCCGAGGTGGGTAAAATGAGGACCCGGATTGTTGGGGGCAATATATGCTGACTCTGTAAACCGCTTAGAGAGGGCTGAAAGCCCTATGAAGCGGTATATAAGTCGAACTGCTATTGCTATTGCTATTGCTAACTCTATAATCATGGTGGCTCAGTAGCTAAGATGCTGAGCTTGTCAGTCAGAAAGGTCGGCAGTTCAAATCCCTAGCACCACATAACAGAGTGAGCTCCCGTTACTTGTCCCAGGTTCTGCCAACCCAGCAGTTTGAAAGCACATAAAAAATGCAAGTAGAAAAACAAGGGCCACCTTTGGTGGGAAGGTAACTGCATTCTGTGCACCTTCGGTGTTTAATTATGTTGGCCACATGACCACGGAGACGTCTTCAGACCGTGCTGGCTCTTTGGCTTTGAAACGTAGATGAGCATTGCCCCCTAGAGTCAGGAACGACTAGCATATATGTGCGAGGGGAACATTTACCTTTACCTTTATAATCTCAGAAGCAGTGGTTCAAGAAGAATAAGTTGCGTCATCTCCTCGGATTTGAATGCTTCCTTGGAAGAGTTTAGAAAGCTTTCTTTTTTTAAAAAAAAAAATAGTTTGCTTTTAATCATTTTCTCTCCGTATTTTAATTTGAGAAGCAAAGGTGCATAGGGAAATAAACTGAATGGCATGCAGTTCTTACTGGGTAAGACAAGAAGAAAGATTTGTAACTGTAATTTAGGAAGATAGGAAAAATATATATCTAAGGGAGGCCGTCTCTTACTGGAACCTGTAATCCCTTCTGATGATTAAGCAAACACAGGGGAGATTAAGGCCCTTGTATTTGAAGGATGCTAAATTCAAATCTAGAAATTGGGCAAGGTTTTTTTTTCCTCCTCTTCCATCTCCCAGAAGATAGAATCCATCAGGGCAGTTTTCTACACAAAATATATTTTATTAACTTCCATGAGTACAAATACCACCCACTCTAGAGGGACAGCATTTGGGAAACCTAATCTGTGGTGGGATTCAGCTGGTTCGGACTGGTTTGGGCGAACCGGATGGTAATTTTAATCTGGTTTGCCAAACCGGTAGTTGCAGACTCTTTCTGACCCTGCCCACCCCACCCTGCCCCTTCCAGGAGTCTCCACGCCACTCGTTTTGGGTGCGAGGTAAGTGCAGGGCCTGTGCAGGGCCTCTGGGAGAGCGAAAAACCAGCCTACGGGAAGTATCAGAAGTCCAAAAATGGGACTGTTTGTGGCCTCTGGAGGGCTTCCGGAGCCAGTGGGAGGCCATTTTCGCCCTCCCAGAAGCTCGAGGAAAGCCTCCGGAGCCCGAGGAGGGCAAAAAATGGGCATACCATAAGTACCAGAAGTCTGAAAACAAGCCTGTTTCCGGCCTCTGGGAGGCCGCAAGACACTACAATGATAGTAAAGGTGAGTTGGAAACCAAGAGACCAAATTGTAACCCTGTGCCGGTTACAACTTTTGTTAGGGTTTTTGTAAGTGACGGTCCCTTTTTTCTGAACCTGCTGTAAGTTCGAACCGTCGTTACACAATTGGTCTACCTGTATGATATTCAGAACTGGGCCTTTCCAAGATGGGAAAGAGCCATCTTTGGGTGGGATAAGTTCCACAGTCATGATGGTGAACCTATGGCACATGTGCCAGAAGGGACATGCAGAGCCCTCAATGCTGGCACACACGCCGTCACCCTAGGTCAGATCTCCGAGGCGTTTCTTTCGTGACCTTCTGTTTCCCTACAAACGACAAAACAGAAGCTCATGAAAGAAAAAGTTCTTACCTCTTGCCGCACTGCCGGTGTTGGGAGGCCCTGCCAGCTGGTCTTCAGGTCTCTGTTGCGCATGTCTGCATTTCAGTTTGGGCATGCGCGGGCATGCCGTTTGGTCACTCGGCGTCTAAAAGGTTTGCCATCACCGTTCTACAGGCTCCACTTCTTAGTGAGTTGATCCATGTTCGGTTCAAGTCTCCCCGAACGTTGAATCATAAATCAACCATGTGGCCTTGAGTTTGTTTACACCCTAAGCTTTGAAAAAGGAAAGCGAGTTTGACAAGCACAAAGCTTTCCACGTTGCATGAATATTGTTGCTAGCATTAATGTTGCTAGCATTAATTTGCCTAGTCGGCAAATCCAGCCATTAAATAGCCAAAAACAAAGATCCATTATCTGGAAATGAGTTGGAAAAGGAATACGAGAAGCCTTGAAGGATGATATAGTCAGCAAGAGGGGAGGTGTCAAATCTGCTGGGCTTTTTCATGGATTTACGTAGCCATAGTCTATCTTCTTCCCTTTCCTTTTCAAGTCAACGGAGAAAACCTAAAGAAGGCGGACATTTTTTAGCATCTGGGATCCCACCTCCAAGGCAATTGGCCACATCAATGGTGAGATGCGAGCAAGGCAGGCATGGTATTCAGCTGGTTCTCTCCGGTTCAGGCAAACTGGTAGTGGTGGGTGCGGGAGGCTCCTTCCACCCGCCCCGATCTAATGCGCAAGCACTGCACATGTGCAGAAGGCGTGCAGGCTCACATTTGCAAACCGGTAAGGTAAGGTAAGTGAATCACACCGCTGGAGCAAGGGTGAATGCAGCCTGGGTGCATTGGCGAGAATTCACTGGCGTGATACGTGACAGACGAATGCCAACCCTTCTTAAATCTACTGTTGCGCTGTATGGCACCGAATGCTGAGCAGCAACAACAGGGACCAAACGCTCTCTCCATGCCATGGAAATGGGAAGGCTCTGTTGGATATCGGGCATCTCCCTTCTTGACCACAGCACAAATGACACCATTCGACAGCATTTTGGTGTGGCAACGATTGTAGAGAAGATGAGTGAAAGCCGACTTCGCTGGTATGGACATGTCCACAGAGCAGGGCTTTCCACCATGGCCAATGTTAGGAATATAATCTAACGGTTGGGTTGGCAATATATAAATCATGTAACAATGCTATACCTGTTTCTCGTACTGTAAAATGTGATTGGTTGCTGTTTTCCTCAATCGGCCATAAGAGGGAGCCAGAATGACTGTTAGCTCCCTGTTTGTTAGATGCTGGGCTGATCTGATCCGAGTGTTTTGGAAGCTGGCTGTTAGAAAGTGCCGTGAGCTATTGGAAGTTTTGCAACTGCTAGCAAACTTTGAGAACTGAACTGATTATATGATACTGCACTATGTTATTTGGATTATCCCTTAACTGAAAGACATTGATGACTGACTGTCTTATCCGTGTATGACTTGGACTGTTTGATGGACTCTGATACCTCTATTTCCATGAAAGTAAAAGCCTACTTAAACTGCAGTGTCTCTGTATGCTGATTTGTGTGTTCTCCAACACAACTCTCACAACGCTTCTCTGAATGCCCTCGCTCTCCCAACGGAGAGCTTAACTAACAGCCAAGACCGCATGCCAACTAGAAGTCAATAGGCAGCAACCTCACAGGCGTCCAAAACAGCTGACAGTGCAAAGTAGCATTCAATGATCTGAAAATCAGACCCTTCACCTGTGGGAATACAGATACAGTTTAACAGAGTTGGAAGAGTTGGAAGGGACACCCTACACCATTTCTGACAGGTGATAGTCCAGTCTCCTCTTAAAAGCCTCCAGTGATGACGTTCCCACAACCTCCGAAGGCAACTTCTGTTCCATTGGAAGAAAATACAGTCCTGTGCAAAAGTTTTAGGCAGGCGTGAAAAAATGCTGTAAACGAAGAATGCTTTCAGAAATATAAATAATGACTTTTTTATATTTTTGTCAATTTTCAAAATGCAAAGTGAGCGAACAAAAGAAAAATCTAAATCAAATCAACATTTGGCGTTACTACCTTTTGCCTTCAAACCAGCATCCATTCTCATAGGTACACCTGCACAAAGTCGGGGATTTTGTAGGATTATAGTCAGGTGTATGATCAACCAATTATACCAAAAAGGTGCTAATGATCATCGATGTCACACGTAGGTTGAAGCCCAGTTATGAACTGACACAGAAACAACTGTGTAGGAGGCTTAAAACTGGGTGAGGAACAGCCAATCTCTGCTACCAAGGTGAGGTTGTGAAAGACAGTTTCATGTCATGGCAAGATTGAGCACAGGAACAAGGTAGTTATACTGCATCAACAAGGTCTCTCGCAGACAAAGATTTCAAGGCAGACTGGGGTTTCAAGATGTGCTGTTCAAGCTCTTTTGAAGAAGCACAAAGAAACGGGCAACCTTGAGGATCGTAGAGGCAGTGGTCGGCCAAGGAAACTTAGTGCAGCAGATGAAAGACACATCAAAGCTTATTTACCTTTGGAACGAGCTCCCCGTGGAGATTCGTACCCTCTCCACCGTCCAAGCCTTCCGCATAGCCTTGAAGAACTGGCTCGCCCGTCAGGCCTGGGGATAAGGATCGTTACCCCGCCCGAATGATGAATGTATGTTGTCTATTATTTTATTATATGTTGTTATCTTAATGTTGTATCCCCCCCTTCCTGGTTTTGTGTGAGCCGCCCTGAGTCCCCTCAGGGAAAAGGGCGGCCTACAAATGCTAATAAACCTAAACCTAAACCTAAACCTACCCTTCGAAATTGGAAGATATCCAGCAGTGCCATCAGTTCAGAACTGGCAGAAACCAGTGGGACCCAGGTACACCCATCTACTGTCTGGAGAAGTCTGGCCAGAAGTGGTCTTCATGGAAGAGTTGCAGCCGAAAAGCCATACTTCCGACGCGGGAACAAGGCCAAGCGACTCAAGCATGCATGAAAACATAGGAACTGGGGTGCAGAAAAATGGCAGCAGGACCGATGAGTCCAAATTTGAAATATTTGGCCGTAGCAGAAGGCAGTTTGTTCGTCGAAGGGCTGGAGAGCGGTATAATAATGAGTGTCTGCAGGCAACAGTGAAGTCTGGTGGAAGTTCCTTGAATGTTTGGGGCTGCATTTCTTCAAATGGAGTTGGAGATTTGATGTTGATGTTGATTTTATTTATATGCCGCCCTTTTCCCCGAAGGGGACTCAGGGCGGCTCACAACTCAACCAGGGAAGGGGGATACAAACAAGAATTTAAAACGACATAAAAAACAATGCATGATTAAAACACAACAGTCATACCAATTCGAGACGGGGGCAACAGTTCTTTAGCCCCAGGCCTGTCGGAACAGCCAGGTTTTAAGGGCTTTGCGGAAGGCCTGGAGGGTGGTGAGGGTTCGAATCTCCACGGGGAGTTCGTTCCAGAGGGTCGGAGCAGCCACAGAGAAGGCTCTCCTCTGGGTAGTCGCCAGTCGGCACTGGCCGGCGGATGGAATTCGGAGGAGGCCTAGTCTGTGGGATCTAATCGGTCTGGTGGAGGTAATTGGCAGGATTTGGTCAGGATTCATGGTGGTCTCAACGCTGAGAAATACAGGCAGGTACTTATCCATCATGCAATACCATCAGGGTATGATTGGCCCCCAATTTATTCTGCAGAAGGACAACGACCCCAAGCATACAGCATACAAAGTCATTAAGAACTATCTTCAGCGTCAAGAAGAACAAGAAGTACTGGGAGGGATGGCATGGCCCCCACGGAGCCCTGATCTCAACATCATCGAGTGGGTCTAGGATTACATGAAGAGACAGAAGGATGTGAGAAAGCCTACATCCACAGAGGATTTGTGGTTCTCCAAGATGCTTGGAACAACCTACCAGCCGAGTTCTTTCAAAAACTGTGGGCAAGAGTGCCTAGAAGAATTGCTGCTGTTTTGAAGGCAAAGGGTGATCACACCAAATATTGATTTGATTTAGATTTCTCTTTTGTTCATTCACTGCATTTTGTTCATTTATGAACATAAATGTTTAACACTTCCATTTTTGAAAGCATTCTTTGTTTACAGCATTTTTTCACGCCTGCCTAAAACTTTTGCACGGTACTATATATCTATATCTATCATAATATATATGCTCCAACTGCCCCATTTACATTATTTTTTTATAATACAATACAATAGCAGAGTTGGAAAGGACCTTGGAGGTCTTCTAGTCCAACCCCCTGCCTAGGCAGGGAACCCTATACCCTTTCAGACAAATGGCTATCCAACATCTTCTTAAAGACTTCCAGCGTTGGGGCATTCACAACTTCTGGAGGCAAGTTCTGTTCCACTGATTCATTGTTCTCACTGTCAGGAAATTTCTCCTCAGTTCTAAGTTGCTTCTCTCCTTGATTAATTCCACCCCATTGCTTCTTGTCCTGCCTTCAGGTGCTTTGGAGAATAGTTTGACTCCTTCTTCTTTGTGGCAGCCTCTGAGATATTGGAACACTGCTATCATGTCTCCCCCAGTCCTTCTTTTCATTAAACTAGACATACCCAGTTCCTGCAACCGTTCTTCATATGTTTTAGTCTCAGGTCCCCTAATCCTCTTTGTTGCTCTTCTCTGCACTCTTTCTAGAGTCTCCACATCTTTTCTACATCGTGGTGACCGAAACTGAATGTAGTATTCCAAGTGTGGCCTTACCAAGGCATTATAAAGTGGTAGTAACACTTCATGTGATCTGGATTCTTTCCGTCTGTTTATGCAGCCTAGAACTGTGTTGGCTTTTTTGGCAGCTGCTGCACACTGCTGGCTCCTATTTAAATGGTTGTCCACTAGGATTCCAAGATCCCTCTCACAGTTACTATTATTTCTTTTTGGCAGTCTTATTTGTCAGTCAGAATTCCCATTTGTTCCTTTTTAAAATTCCACTCCAGATTGACATCCCGTTCTCCGGCTGAAATATTTTGGTTCCCAGGGCAGCAATTAAATAAATAGCAGTTAAAATGGAAAC
>NW_028261389.1:7198005-7273005 GCF_051295495.1 Thamnophis sirtalis
CTCTTCTCCCCTCCCTCCCCCTCTTCTTTCCTTCCCCTCTCCTCCCTCCCTCCCTCCCCCTCCTCTCTTCTCCCCCTCCTCACCCCTCTCCTCTTTCCTCCCTCCTCACCTCTTCTTTCCTCCCACCTCTCATCTCCCCTCCCTCCTCACCCCCTCTCTTCTTTCCCTCCTCACACCCCTCTCTTCTCTCCTCCCTCCTAATCCCCTCTCTCCCCTCCCCTCCTCACCCCTCTCTTCTCCCCTCCCTCCTAATCCCTCTCTTCTCCCCTCCCTCCTCATCCCTCTCTTCTCCCCTCCCTCCTCACCCTCTCTCTTCTCCCCTCCCTTCTCACACTCCTCTCTTCTCCCCTCCTCACCCCCTCTCCTCTTTCCTCCCTCCTCACCTCTTCTTCCCTCCCACCTCTCTTCTCCACTCCCTCCTAATCCCCTCTCTTCTCCCCTCCCTCCTCACCCTTTCTCCCTCTCCCCTCATCTCCTCTCTTTTCTTCTCTCCCCTCCTTTCCAATTAGTTCCTTTTTTAAAGCTCAGGCGGCGTGGGGCTTTAGACAGGTTTTTACTAGCGTGGGGGGGGGGAGAGGACAGGGGAGGACTAAAAGCGCCTCCCAAGTGGCTTCTCTTGGAGCCCTGAAAAAGGATTTCATTTAAAAAGTGAAAGTTGGGAGAACTTTCAAGTGCCCTGAATGCTGTATAAATATATTGTTCGTCCCGTTCTTTTCAGTTTCATGGAAGGTTTTGGGAGCGATTGTTTGTTTAAGATAAAACAGGAAGAGCCAAAGATTCCGCTCCTTTGGCTGTTGGGATTTTATTTGACTTTATTAGGTACTATTTTATTTTCTTGTTTTATTTTTTATGTCAGGCAAGAGTGATGGGGTTGGACCTAATCCTCTGAAGGCCCAACATGTGGCAGAAAGATTCCAAAAATCCCAATTTAACTCACTTTGCAATGGCTTTAAAAAAAAAAAATTCCTGGGAGGTCTGCCCGCTTTGCAAAGGACTTTTAGGGACTGGCAGGGGTCCAAACTCTTAAATCCCTGGGGTATCCTATTAAATGAAACCCCTTTTGATACAAGGAAAGCATTTAAAAAAAACAAAAAAACCAGTTGTTGCTTCAGATTGTGTTGATTTTTATGCATGTTATAGCAATAGCAATAGCAGTTAGACTTATATACCGCTTCATAGGGCTTTCAGCCCTCTCTAAGCAGTTTACAGAGTCAGCATATCGCCCCCACAGTTTGGGTCCTCATTCATAGGGCTTTCAGCCTTCTCTAAGCGGTTTACAGAGTCAGCATATCGCCCCCACAGTCTGGGTCCTCATTTCACCCACCTCGGAAGGATAGAAGGCTGAGTCAACCTTGAGCCGGTGAGATTTGAACCGCCGAACTGCAGATAACAGTCAGCTGAAGTGGCCTGCAGTACTGCACTCTAACCACTGCGCCACCTTGGCTCATCTCATGTTGCCAAGAGATCTGGGAACCGACTTGGGGAAAGCATGTTGTGTGAATCAACCCATGTGGAGTAGAGGATTTACCCATGGAGGGCGAGGTTTCAGTGCTGGCATTTGCCATGGAGGTTTTCAATCCTACCTTGTATATCTTCCCCTATCTTGTCAATTTGAAGACATGTGGACTTTAACTCCCAGAATTCCCTAGTCAACATGTTAGGTAAGGAATTCTGGGAGTTGAAGTCCACATGCCTTCAAGTTGAGAAGGTTGAAAAACCCTGGTGTATACAATGATGATTGGAAGAGATTCATATTTGGATGTGTATATCATCATCACCTTCTCCATCTTCTGGAATGCTGCAGCCAGTTTCGGGCCACCACATAATAAAAAAGATGAAGGAATTTTGGGAAGACTGCAGAGGAGAACAACAAAGATTAGGTGCCTGGAGATCAAAACATATGAAGAACGGTTGCAGGAACTGGGTATGTCTAGTGTGATAAAGAGAAAGCCCAGGGGTGACATGATATCAGTATCCCAAAATATTTGAGGGGCTGCTAAAGAGACGAGGGGGTCAACCCAGGGGTGAAATTCAAATCTTTTTACTACTGGTTCTGTGGGTGTGGCTTGGTGGGTGTGGCTTGGTGGGCGTGGCAGGGGAAGGATACTGCAAAATCTCCATTCCCACCCACTCTCTGGGCCCAGCCAGAGGTGACATTTGCCGGTTCTCCAAACTACTCAAAATTCCCACTGCCGGTTCTCCAGAACCTGCTGGATTTCACCCCTGGTTTCCCAAAGCACCCAAAAGCCATAAAAGAAGCAATGGATGGAAACTGATCATTTGTCCAGAAGGGTATAAGGCAGGGGTGTCAAACTCAATTTCCTGGAGGGCCGCATCAGGGTTGTGTTGAGTGGTGAGATTCAAATAATTTAAAAACTGGGTTGAGTTGAGTTGAGTTGAGTTTATTTGATTTCTATGCCGCCCAATCCCGAAGGACTCTGGGCGGCTTACAGAATAAAAAGAAATTAAAAAGAAAAAGACTTAAAAGCAATAGGACACACGAAGTTAAAAAGAAAGACAACAAACACCCAATCAGAAGGCCTGCTGGAAAAGCCAGGTTATAATGGCTTTGCGAAAGGCCATGAGAGTGGGGAGGGCCCGGATCTCCGGGGGCAGCTCATTCCATATGGCCGGAGCGGCAACAGAGAAGGCCCTACTCCTCGGCGTCGCCAGCCGGCATTGTCCCGCTGAAGGCACCCGGAGAAGGTCCATCCTGTGTGATCTTATTGGTCTAAGGGAGGTATGTGGCAGAAGACGGTCGCGCAGGTACCCGGGTCCTAGGCCATGTAGGGCTTTAAAGGTGATAACCAGCACCTTGAATCGTGTTCAGAGACCAATGGGGAGCCAGTGCAGCTCGTGGAGGATAGGTGTGATGTGGGTGTACCTTGGCACACCCAGTATTGCTCTCGCCGCTGCATTCTGGACTAATTGCAGTCTCCGAACACTTTTCAGGGGCAGCCCCAAGTAGAGCGCATTACAGTAATCCAGTCTTGAGATGATGAGGGCGTGAGTGACTGTCTGTCATGAGGGTTCTCTGCCCTCATGATTTCTTCCAACACCCAGTTCACCAAATAGGTCAAAATGTTAACAACTGGTTCTCCCGAAGTGGTGTGAACCAGCTGAATCCCACCACTGGTTGTGTTTGACCTTGGGGGGGATGGCCAAGGTGGGTGTGGTCAACTCAACACCACTGGTGTCAGGGGCGCTTGTGGGCTCCCGAGCTCCATTTTCACTGGGAGAGGCACCACAGACTGGTCCTTTGCTGTTTCCAAGGTGGCCCGGTGAGCCAGATCTAAGCCCCCCTGTGGGCCGGATCTGGCCCCCAACTCTTGAGTTTGACATCCCTGGTATAGGGTCTCCTGTTCGAGCAAGGTTTAGATTAGAATACTTCCAAGATCCCTTCCAATCTTGTTAGAATAGAATAACAAGAGTTGGAAGGGACCTTGGAGGTCTTCTAGTCTAACCCCTTGCTTAGGCAGGAAACCCTACAGCACTTCAGACAAATGATTATCCAACATCTTCTTAAGAACCTCCAGTGTTGGAGCATACACAGCTTCTGGAGGCAAGTTGTTCCACTGATTAATTGTTCTAACTGTCAGGAAATTTCTTCTCAGTTCTACGTTGCTTCTCTCCTTGATTAGTTTCCACCCATTGCTTCTTGTCCTACATTCAGGTGCTTTGGACAATAGCTTGACTCCCTCTTCTTTGTGGCAACCCCTGAGATATTGGAACACTGCTATCATGTCTCCCCTGGTCCTTAAATTAAACATACCCAGTTCCTGCAACCGTTCTTCATATGTTTTAGCCTCCAGTCCCCTAATCCTCTTTGTTGCTCTTCTCTGCACTCTTTCTAGAGTCTCCACATCTTTTTTACATCATGGCGACCAAAACTGGATGCACTATTCCAAGTGTGGCCTTACCAAGGCCTTATAAAGTGGTATTAACACTTCACGTGATCTTGATTCTATCACGTGAAGTTATTCTGTTATTCTGTTCTAGGATGAATTTGTATGAGCCTCTTGGACTATCTGTCATTCAATCAAGGTAGTAAATGAATAACACTGGTAGGTGAGGTCACCACTGGATTTACCACTGGAGGCCCCTTCCAATGACTTACTCCGACGACCTAAACACAGTAGGTCTTGTCAACCAACAATATACAACGGATCCATGGATACTAGGCCCAAGCGTAACTTATTTTGCCTTTGAATTAGCACGATGGCCTAAACCCACCAGATTAGCACATCATTTTAACTTAAACAAAGCGTCGTGACTTGAGAATGAATGCGAATGCTAAACTATCTAGACAGCTTTAAAGCCACACCAAAACTCAAGGAAAGACTCACCCATTCTCCTTCCCCTTGGGCTAAAATTGTATGCTTCCACTGTGGCCATGTTCACACAGCATGCTCAGTTTTTCAAAAATAAGAATTATTTTCTTCAGGCAATATACACCAAGCTATGACAAATAGTAGCTGCATTGGCTGAGTTTGCACAACCTCTGCTAAGTAGCATACAGATAAAGCAAGTCTTAAAGTCATGGAGATTAGAATGTGGAGGTCTAACCCATTTTGAGCATTTTGTTGAAAAGGGGCAGTTTGCAATTGGCAACTAGCGTGTTTGCTTAAAGCTAGGCCTATTTGTAAGGTAAAGTCAATTGAATCCACTTGGAAGTTATTATTACAGGGTGCTTGGTGGCCAGATGTTTGGACTGATCTGCAATTTTTGTTCACAATGAGTGTGTTTCCAACAGTGGTGGGATTCAGCCAGTTCGCACCCATTCGGGAGAACCGGTTGTTAACTTTCCAAGCAGTTCAGAGAACCGGTTGTTGGAAGAAATCTCCTTTTGAGTTTTTCCACTTTACAGGGCTAATCCTGTAAGGAAGGCAGGAAGGAAACATTCTGGTGCTGTTTCTAGCCTAATCTTTGTCGCCCTGCTTACAGAAACTGCCTCTCCAGTTAACCCTCATTACATTGTAACAGCTAAGGCGAAGCGCCCATCAACCTGAGTGATGTTGAGTTGGCCACGCCCACATGGTCACATGACCACCAAGACACACCTACCCAGCTGGTCATTAGGGCAGAGAACCGGTTGTTAAATTATCCCACCACTGGTTTCCAAGGACCTGGGAATAAGCAGATGTAGACGTTTGATGGTGTTACAAATAATTGTCACAGGATGTAAGCTGTTCCTAGTAGAGCTGCCTTTTGCAATTGACCGATGGGGATTTTGTCAATGCTGATGAGATTCTATGGTGCTCCAAATGTTTAGGGATTCCACCCAAGGCACCGATTTATTGGTAGTATTTTTAAGTTCTTTTGCCATTATTGTTGTTATTAGATTTGATGACCTACATATGCACTCTGTAAGTGAAATGGGTGGACTTCATGGATGGATGGATAGATGGATGGATGGATGGATGGATGATAGATAGATAGATATATAGATAGAGAAAGAAAGAAAGAAAGAAAGAAAGACAGAGATATAAATGATAGATGATAGATAGAGATAGATAGAAAGATAAGAAAGAAAGATAAGAAAGAAAGAAAGAAAGATAGAGATAGAAAGAAAGGTAGATAGGTAGATAAGTAGATGGATATGGAGAGTGAGGGAGAGGACTTCGGTTCCACCACAAATCCGCGAAGCCCTTATCCGCGGAGACATAAGCATGAAGACTAATTCACGCCGTTCGAAGTGCTAAGGAAAAACGCGACCCTACCGCGACGACATAATCGCGGAGGGCAAATCCGTGCATTCCCAAGCACTCAGTACCCTAAACCTAACCCTAAACCTAACCCTAAACCTAACCCTAAAACAAACCCCTAAACCTAATCTTAACCCTTACCTTAATTGAAATCGGCTCTCTGCCGCGGCGCCGTTTTAAAGCGCCCTTCTGTTGCCGCGCTGTTGTCGCGGCGGTGATGACGCGTGGTGATGACGTCGCAGCTTTAGCGACGCGCTTATGTCTCCGCGGATAAGGGCTTCGCGGTTTTGTCGTGCCACGGAGGACTTCATCTCTCCAATAGAAGAGAATATCTGCAGCTCAGGATTGAACTGTGGGATCCTTGTTTCCTTGATGTCATTTCATTACCCAACTAGATAACATCTTCAGTGTGAGCGAGTATGGGTTTTTCTCTGTTGACATACAAGTGGCTTGCCCTGTGATTGTTGGTGAGGTTAGGGTGTTGTTTTCTTCTTGTGGTTTCTTGATTAGGCTGTTGTTTATTGCTTCTTTGCCTGAGTTGGTAGTTCCTTGATCAGGAATACTGCACTCTGCACAACCATTGCACTAATGTGGATTTTCTTGCCCTCCCTACTCCCCCTCCCCCCTCCCCATGTCCGGTTTTACTAACTTTTAAAGCCGTGAGAATCTTATTAGAACATAAAAGCGATCCTCCTCCTCCTTGTAGAAAAGAGCCGATCTTTTCTCAAACTCAGTTGGAAAAGTTGTTTTGATGTTGACAGCGTGCTCTTCACCGCAAATGGGCTGGGGGGGTGGGGGGGAGAAACAATAAGAAGAACAGAGGATCACCTGCTGCTAAAGCTTTTTAATTTATCTTCTGAAAAGGTGAGGATACAACTCCAGGAGAGTTTTTTTTTTTTCTTAGCCTGCGATTTAAAAGTGACCTTGAAAGTCGAACACCAAGGGACAAAAACGGATATAAGCTCCGTTTTACTAAACAGCAGTTTTGGGAATGCTGCTGAAAGTATAGCAACACATATAGGTAAATGTAAAGGTTCCCCTCGCATATATGTGCTAGTTGTTCCTGACTCTAGGGGGCAGTGTTCCTCAAAACCGAACATCCAGCGCTGTCCAAAGAGATCTCCGTTATCATGTGGCCGGCATGTCTCAATGCCGAAGGCGCATGGAGCGCTGTTCCCTTCCCACCAAAGGTGGTTCCTATTTTTCTACTTGCATTTTTACGTGCTTTCGAACTGCTAGGTTGGCAGAAATTGGGACAAGGAACGGGAGCTCACTCCGTTACGTGGTGTTAGGGATTCAAACCGCCGAACTGCCGACCTTTCTGATCAACAATCTCAGCATTTTAGCCCCTAAGCCCCTGGGTCCAGCAACACAGATAGTCCTCGGCTTACAACAGTTTGCTTAGTGAGCGTCCAAAGCTACAAGGACCCTGAAAAATGTGACTCACAACCATTTTTCACACTTGCGACCATCGCAGCAAACCCCATGGTCATGTGATTTACATTCAGATGCTTGGCAATGGGTTCATATTTACGACGGTTGCAGGGTCCCGGGGGTGTTGTGATCCCCTTTTGCGACCTCCTGACAAGCAAAGTCAGTGGGGAAGCCAGATTCACTTAACAACCGTATCACTAACTTAACAAATGCAACAATTCACCTAACCACTGTGGCGACAAGAGTCGTAAAATGGGGCAAACTCACTTAACGAATGCTTCACTTAGCAACATAAATTTTGGGCTTGATTGTGGTCGTAACTCGAGGACTACCCATATTTATCTGTAGAAAGAGCCCCACTTGTTTGCAAAATCTGACAAGCAAAGTCGATGGGGAAGCCAGATTCACTTAACAACCATGCTACTAAGTTAATAACTGTAGTGATTCACTTAACAACTTTGGCAAGAAAGGTCGTTAAGTGGGGCAAAGTTCACTGAAAACCAACTCGCTTAGCAACAGAAATTCACGGCTCCGTTGTGGACCGTAAGACAAACCCTGCCTGTGGGTGTTAGTGACACTAGCAAGTCCCTTACTAACTTCTGGTTAGCAAGTCGGAATAATGATTATGGCTTGAATCCTGATCAGAGTGTTGGAAGAAATATCCATCCAGTTTAATTCCAAGTCGGGAAAAAGACACCGGAAACATGGAAGCTAATTAGAAAGAGGGTTTAATGATGAAGTAGAACCACCAAGCACATGGTTCTGGGCAGCTGACCACATGGAGTTGACAGTGGGCTGTTGTTTTTTACACCTTCTCTTGGGCTTTGCACTTGAGCTTCCTGTTCCTGTGCAAGAGCATGCATTCTATTGGTTGCTGTAGGGGTTATGTAGGGGTCATAGCTGGTTCTATAGTTTGTCTGAGCTCCCAGGTTTGGTTGAAGTTTGAACTGCTGAGATGATGCAATGAAGAGCCCTGTGTGTATGAAAGGGTGTTGAGTAATTCGTATGATGTCTTAATGGATGTGTCCTGCTTTGGATCTTGAGTGAGGGCTAATCCCACCTTTCTTGGATCTTGGGGGAGGGTTTAACAGAGGTTGGAAGGGACCTTGCAGGTCATCTAGTCCAACCCCCTGCCCAAGCAGGAGACCCTACATCTGCCTCTACCTAGGATCGAACTCACAACCTCCTGATTGTGAGGCTGGTTTGGATCTTGAGTGAGAGCTAATCCTACCTTTGTTGGATCTTGGGTGAGGGTTTAACAGATTAACAGAGGTTGGAAGGTACCTTGCAGGTCATCTAGTCCAGCCCCCTGCCCAAGCAGGAGACCCTACATCTGCCTCTGCCTAGGATTGAACTCACAACCTCCTGATTGTGGTTGTAAAGAGCTCCCCCTCTAGGCAGCAGGTTATTTGTTTATGAATAGAACTATCTATCTCTTTATCTCTGTAAGTGCTGGCATCTGCTGTGGGCTATTGAGGAAGGTGAGGGCTGCGTCCCAAGAGCATGTTTCTCCATTTCTCATCCAGGGAAATATAATATTCGGCCTTTTTTAAAAAACATTTCTCAAAATATTCCATTCTTCTAGGAGAGGGGTGGGTTCGAACTTTCTACAAGAGTTAATCTAATGCAGTGGTTCCCAAACTTGGCAACTTTAAGACTTGTGGACTTCAACTCCCAGAATTCTCCAGCCAGCAGAGTTGAAGTCCACAAGTCTTAAAGTTGCCAAGTTTGGGAACCACTGATCTAATGAAAGAGGCTCATTCTATTGTCCAACCAGAGGTGGTATTCAGCCAATCCTCTCCAGTTCGGGTGAACTGCTGGCAGTGGCTGCAGGAGGCTCCACCCCCCACCCCCCATGTCCCAAGGCAATGCATGAGCACTGTGCATGCTCAGGAGGCAGTGCGCATGTGCAGTCCAGGTGTGCATGCGCAGACAAGGCTCGCACGCTTGCATTTAAAAACTGACAGGGAAGGTAAGCGAATCCCACCTTTGTGTTCAAACATCTGCACCACTGTTTCTCAACCTTGACACTTCGAAGATAGGCGGACTCCAATCCCCAGAATTCCATAGGAGATCATGGTTGGCTGGCTGGCTGTGGGATTCTGGGAGTTGAAGTCCACACTTCTTCAAGGGTGGCCGAGATTAAGAAACATACGATCTCCATCCACTGTCTAAAATAATTGGAGTTTTAGAGATAGGAAATTGTTAAGTAAGCAGAGAGGGAAAAATCTCTTAGCTGAGATCCCAGCCCAGGGGTTTTTGAGGTCATGTTTGGTGAACTTCTTAAATTTAACTTCTCGTTGGCATCCAAAGCGTGACCTTAATTGGTTAGCCTCATCAAAACCGGTTATTGAGACAGAAGAAGCAGTAAACTTGAAGTTGGATTAGGTTCACATCCTTTAAAAAAAAAAGAATCAGGGATTAACAATGCCTGATGTGTTCTCGGCAGGTCATGCGTTTAATTCCGATGAGGGCCATCGCGGATCGAAGAAAGAACAAAGGATAGAACACATTTTTTTGTTTGTTTTTTAGCTTCAGCAGTTCTGCCAGTAATTATTTCACTTCTTAATTTTGGCATTTCTGCAAAAAGGATTCTTCTTCTCCAGCCCAAAATTTGCCTGTGGTTGAAGATGGAAGCCGAAACCAGATAAAGGTTGCCCTCCTGGAAACCGAAACGCTTTTATAGAAAATTCTGAAATTCATCTAGATCCATTTTGCAAAAAGATAAATAAGGAGAGTGGAACAAGGGAGATTATTGGGCCTTGTTGAGCAGAGGAAATGCTTAATTAAAGCTGAGAAGAGCGATTTGCATGATATTTGCATATGTTAAGAAAAGGTGAGGTCATAGCTTGTGTTTATAAAATCAGTGTTAGGTGGATAGTCCTCGAGTTAACGACCATGATTGAGATTGCCTTTTACAGTCCTTAAAGTTCCAATGGTCATTAACTTGTAATGGTCATAAAACAGGTCAGTCACATGACCAGCCCAATTTTATGATATTTTTTTGCAGACATTGTTAAGCGAACACAGCAATCATTAGTGTGAATCAGTGGTGAAATCTAAACATTTTTCCTACCAGTTCTGTGGGCATGGGGAGGGAGTGGGAATTTTGCAGTATCGCTTCCCCAGCCAGGCCCACCAAGCCATGCCCGAGAACCAGTAGTAAAATAATGTTTGCATCCCACCACTGATGCAAATGCGGGTAGATAAATAGGTACCACTTTGGCAGGAAGGTAACAGCAATCCCTCTTTGCAACTTTGCAATTTTGCAACTTTAATAAAAATTTGTATGCCGCCCACTCCCTAGGGACTCTGGGCAGCTCACAACAAAAGTAAAACATAAAAATATTAAAAAATACAATTATTTAAAACAAGACATCATCCATTCAATCAAGTGGGGCTGGATTTTAATCAACAGCCCCAGGCCTGCCGGAACAGCCAGGTCTTGGTTGCTTTACGGAAGGCCGGGAGAGTGGTAAGGGTCCGGATCTCTGCGGGTAGCTCGTTCCATAAGGCCGGCGCAGCTACAGAGAAGGCCCTCCCTCGGGGAGCCACCAGCCGGCATTGTCCGGCCGACGGCACCCGGAGGAAGCCCAACCTGTGCGATCTTATAGGTCGTTGGGAGGTAAATGGCAGGAGGCGGTCTCTCAGGTAGCCAGGTCCTAAACCATGTAGGGCTTTAAAAGTGGCAGCCCCTCAAATACTGGAATACCTTTATCATGTCCCCCCCAGTCCTTCTTTTCTCTAGATTGGCCATACCCAATGCCTGCAACCGTTCTTCATGTGTTTTAGTTTCCAGGCCTTAATCATCTTCGTTCTTTGCATTTTTTCCAAAGTATCAACATCTTTTTTCCCCGTCATAAATGGTCGTAAGAGTCATTTTTATCAGAGCCATTGTATCTGTTGTGGCTCACCGGCGGCCAACGGAGCTGGCAGCAGAGTCAGACGGCGAGGAGGTTGGGGAGGAACATGGGCCAGTCCTGGGGGCTGAGGAAAGCTCAGACGAGGGCTCCGCGTCAGAGGCAGAGAGGGAGCTAGATAGCAGTGAGGCAGAAGAACAGCTGGAGCCTGTTCCCTGTGTGTGCATGCGCAGAGCTGCCAGAAGACAAGAACAACTAAGAAAGCAAGGTTGAATTAGGAGTAAAGCCACACCTTGGATGTGATTGGCTCCTCCCATAGAAAACAAAAGTGGAGCGAATGGGGAGGGGCTTTTGCAGGTAACCATTCATTCATTCGGTCGTTTCAAGAGTGGAAAGTTCTGTTTGTGACTATAAGAGACTCTGTGCCCAGTTTTGCCCTGCCCTGCGCTTGGAAACTAGTTATCTGGCAGCTCTCCAAATGAGATAAGGTTCGTGTTGATAAATATTCCTCGGAAAAACTGTTTGCTAATCCTTGCTGACTGCGAATGAAAGGAATTCATAGGTCGTGTAAATAAAAGGGGTTTTGCCGGGACCAAGATGCTGCTTCTTGCTTTTTAAGGAAGCTTGGGTCAGAACAGGATCTTTGAACCGTCACTAAACAAATTTGTTGTAAGTCGAGGAATTTCCTGTAGTTGTACAAAAGCACTCCTTGGTACAGTGGCCAATTGCAAATCCAGTGACAGCTGGATGTTCCTAAACACAGGTTTCACCTCCATCCAAGAACCTTGTTTTCCTCTTATAAACAGCACCTTGTTGGGATTTAATTCCAGTGTTTTCTCTCTCGTCCATTCTATTATGGAGATTTAAAAAATGTTCCATCTAATTTACTCCTTGGTCTTAAAAAACACACAACAGGGGACTCTCCAGGTGGGCAAATAGAGATATAGTTGAATTTGGCAGCTGAAAGTGGTTAATGATAGTTGTTGGTTTTATTTCTGTTAATTGCTGCAACGTTTCCAAAATTTTTGATAAAATAGGACTAGTAAAATAAAAAAAAGAAAGAGGAAAAAAGTCACACTAAAACATTTGTTCAGTTGCACCTGGTCTCGTTCAGCTTTAAACTGGCTTTGCTTTCCAATTGCTACCTGTGTATCAATATACAGTTATTTGGGGGAAGAAATATTATAATTAAGGATCTCATTGAGATTTTGATTGATTGATTTTGTGCCATCGAGTCATATACTGGTACGTAGTGATTATGTAAATGGAAAGTGAGACGCGGTGGCTCAGTGGCTAAGATGCTGGGCTTGTCGATGAAAAAGGTCAGCAGTTCGGTGATTCGAATCCAGTGGTGGGTTTTAAAAAATTTTCGAACCTACTCTGTGGGTGTGGCCTCCTTTGTGGGAGTGGCTTGCCAGCCATGTGACCTGGTGGGAGTGGCTTGCCGGCCATGTGTTCTCCCTCTCCCTCTCTCTCTCTCTCTCTTTCCTTCCTTTGTCTCTCTGTCCTTTTTTCCTTTTCTTCTTTCATCTCTCTCTCACTCTTTCTTCCTTCCTTCCTTCCTTCCTTCCTTCCTTCCTCCTTCCTTCCTTCCTTCCTTCCTTCCTTCCTTCCTTCCTTCCTTCCTTCCTTCCTTCCTTCCTTCCTCTTTCTCTCTCTGTGTGAGTGTGTGTGTTTGTGTGTGTGTGTGTGTGTCAGTGGTGGGTTTCAAAAATTTGACGAACCGGTTCTACTGAACTGGTGCGAACTGGTAGGAACCCACCTCTGTTCGAATCCCTGGTGCCACATAATGGAGTGAGCTCCCATTACTTGTCCCCAGCTTCTGCCAATCGAGCAGTTCAAAAGCAGGTAAAAAAATAAAGTAGAAAAATAGGAACCACCTTTGGTGGGAAGGTAACAGTGTTCCGTGCGCCTTCGGTGTTTTGTCATGCCGGCCACATGACCACGGAGACGTCTTCGGACAGCGCTGGCTCTTCGGCCTTGAAATGTCTTACCACTGAGCCACAGCATCCTTGTTTCATTAGACTGGACATACCCAATTCCTGCAACTGTTCTTCGTGTGTTTTAGCCTCCAGTCCCCTAATCATCTTTGTTGTAATCATTTATTGAAAAAGGAAAATTGTTTCTTTTTTGTTTGTCTGTCTGTCTATGTGTGTGTGTGTGTGTGAGAGAGAGAGAAAGGGAGGGAGGGAGGGGGAGAGAGAGGGAGGGGGGGGGAGAGAGAGATTCCAGCAAGGTCAAGTTAGACATTTCCCCTAATTTTTGACGTGTCAAGTCTAAAAGAATCCCCATTGCAGCCTTACAGGAATGGTGATACAGGAGAATTAGGCAGGGCGTGTCCATTTCCCGAGGATTTAAATGGAAAATGCACATGGAAGCTGCATTAGATTTTCCAGGAGTTTTAAATGTCTCCAGGCGACTCAAAGTCAGCGTGTCGGACTGGGGAAAAAAATTGATTTTGCGTGTCCCTAAACAACATTTCTAGCATTTATTTTTTGGTTGCTACGCAAATCAGAAACATAGAAACCTGTTCACCGGGCCAAGCTGCTATTTTGTTATGTAAATAAATGGAAGGGATGGGTCATTTTTTTAAAAAAAAATCTTTTCTGGGTTTAATATTTCTTCAGAAGCATCAGAAAATCTTGTACATATTCAGAAGGAGATGAGAACGCCTTAAGTGCAAGGGGAATGTTGTTTTAATTTTGAGAGAACAACTCCATCCCATCTTCCTTTAAAAAAAATATATTATTAGGGTTGGTTGCACAGCTGGCCAGACGTTCAAACTGGATTTGGCACTTTTGTCCGCATCTCCAGTTCTTCCCAAGGACCTGAGATAGGCAGATGAGGATATTTGACGGGGTTACAGATATCGTCGTAAGCTGTTCCAAGTAAAGCTGCCTTTTGCAATTGACAGATGATTAAATGTGTCAATGCCGGACGGGTGTTCAAGAAGTGCTCCAAATAAGAAAGGTACCGAAAGAAGGAAGGGGAAGGAGAGGAGGAAGGAGGAAAGTAGAGGAGGGAGGGAGGGAGAAAGGAAAGAGAAAGGAAAGGAGGATGGAAGGGAGAGAAAAGGAAGGAGAGAGGGTAGGAAGGGAAAGAGGAAGAGCAGGAGCAAAGGAGAGGTAAGGGAAGAAGGAAGGGGAAGGAGAGGAGGAAGGAAGAAAGTAGAGAAGGCAGAGAGGGTGAAAAGAAAGGGAAAATAAGGGGGTGTTACAACAGGAGGAAGCGATGGTAAACAAAGCAACCCAAACTGTATATTATAACCTATTAAATGAAATAATAAATGTATAAGAATGATAAATGTTAAAACACCTGTAACCAAACTACATGCTGTATGTGATGATGGGGTTTTTTTGTGTGTGTGTTTTTTGTTTTGTTTTTTTATTGTTGTGTGTATGTGTTGTCTATGTAATAAAAAAAAAAAAATTTAAAAAAGAAGAAGTGCTCCAAATGTTTTAGGATTGCAGGGGGATTGCCATGTCCCTTATTCAGATTGTTATGGTTCATTGCTTGGTCAACTAGATGTTCAGCCTGGATTTGCTATTTTTATCCCCCTCACAAGGACTTGGGATAGGCAAATGTGGATGTTTTATGGTGGTAAACGTATTCTGACCCCCCCCCCTCCATCCAATGAGTAACGCCGACACAAGCTTACTGTTAGCCACGTTTATTCACAGTAATTACTCACAGACAAGATGTTGGCAGCAACCCAGACTCCCACAGATAAGAGATACACACAAGAGCTTCTCCAGCTTAGTATAACGGTTGTGTCCTGCAAAAGGTCTCCTCCCAAAGTCTCTTCTTGTATACTCTCTTGGGAGGAGCTAAATCACAACCACCTGGGCCTGATTATCTCCTATGAGATAATCAGTAATTGCTATCTTCGCTTCTCCGCCCTCCTTTGCCTGGCGTCAGGGACAAACTCCCTTCGATAGTCACCACTGCTCCAGTGCCTGACGTCAGGGACAGACTCCCTTCGATCTTCACCGCTGCTCCATGCCTCAGGCGCCTCCTGGTGGCCAACGAGCCTCTCTGGTCCCTGCTTGGAGTCTGAACCCTGCCCAGGGTCCTCCACATCTTCCAGAGCCGACTCATAGGGTCCCTCGCTATCGGAGTCCATCGGCAGCTCCAACGGTTCCTACTGGGCCACAACATAAAGGTATTATTGCATCGGATGTAAGCTCCTCCAAGCAATGCTGCCTTTTGCAATGGACGGATGGTAAATTTGTCAGTGCTGATGATGTTCAACAGGTGCTCCAGATGTTTTTTTAAAATAGTTTTTACTGAACGTTTTAATCTTTAAAAACAGAAAGAAAAGCACAAGAAAAAAACAAAACAGATGTTTTTTGGATTGCACCCAAAGTGCCTCTTACTATTGGTGCTTCCTCTGTTTTCATTTGCCACCGTTGTTCTGTTTCTATTTGCAGGTCTTTTTATTTTGTGATCTTCTCCAGTTCTTTCTCTTCTGTTCTGCTGTCTCCAAATACAGCCATGTCTGCTATCCAGATTATATTATGGTTCATTTGAGTAAACCAGATTGTTCAGACTGGGTTTGGTACAGTGGTGGGATTCAAGGTGGCGCAGTGGTTAAATGCAGCACTGCAGGCTACTGCTAGATCAGCAGGTCAGCGGTTCAAATCTCACCGGCTCAGGGTTGACTCAGCATTCCATCCTTCCGAGGTGGGTAAAATGAGGACCCAGATTGTTGGGGGCAATATGCTGACTCTCTGTAAACCGCTTAGAGAGGCCTGAAAGGCCTATGAAGTGGTATATAAGTCTACTGCTATTGCTATTGCTATTGCTATTCAAACATTTCTTACTACCGGTTCGGTGGGTGTGGCTTGGTGGGCGTTGCATGGCTTGCTGGGTGTGGCTTGATGGGCATGGCAGGGATGGATACTGCAAAATCCCCATTCCCTCCCGATCAGCTGGTACTCGGAAGGCAGAGAATAGATGGGGGGTGGGGCCAATCAGAAGTGGTTTTCACTGGTTCTCTGAACTGCTCAAAAGTTCCGCTACTGGTTCTCCAGAACTGGTCAGAACCCACCGAATACCACCTCTGGTTTGGTATTTTTATCCACCTATCAGGTCTTTTCTAAGGACGTGGAAAGACATATTTAAATAGTATGGTGTTAAATAATATGATATTATACAGCATGCATATATATATGAGTGTTATGCATGTGTTTGGATAGATATACACTTTTCATTTTTAATGTGGGCCAGTGTGCTCGCAGTAAAAAAAAAAAAGACAATAAAAGTTATCTTAAGGGTATTATATCAGTGGATTCTAATTCTATTCTATTCTAATTCTATTTTAATTCTGTTCTATTCTAATTCTATTCTAATTCTATTCTAATTCTATTCTAATTCTATTCTAATTCTATTCTAATTCTGTTCTAATTCTGTTCTAATTCTATTCTAATTCTAATTCTATTCTAATTCTGTTCTAATTCTATTCTATTCTAATTCTAATTCTATTCTATTCTAATTCTATTCTAATTCTATTCTAATTCTATTCTAATTCTATTCTATTCTAATTCTATTCTAATTCTATTCTAATTCTATTCTAATTCTATTTTAATTCTGTTCTAATTCTATTCTAATTCTAATTCTATTCTATTCTATTCTATTCTAATTCTAATTCTTCTATTCCTATTCCTATTCCTATTCCTATTCCTATCCTATCCTATCCTATCCTATCCTATCCTATCCTATCCTAATACTATCCTATTCTGGACTAGAGGACCTCCAAGGTCGCTTCTAACTCTGTTATTCTTTTTTTAAGCTGTGGCTCTTCCATCCTGCTTTCCAAGGCTGTTCCCACATGCCCTTCCAAAGTCTTTTTAGAGACCTTTAAAGTTGCAGGCATGTTCCGGGTCTGTAAGCAGAGCACTCGTGTTCCTGCCAATGATGGCTTGGAGGCCGCTGTTAGGTCATGGTTAATGTGAGCCAAAAATCACACTGCTGTCCCAGCGGAGATGTGTAGGCTTCAAACGTGGGCACCGGCTGGCTTTAAATCAAGCGGGTTTCTCCGAGAAGCACTAAGTGCCTAATTCTTTTGGCCAGCATTGAGTGACAGGAGTGAATAAATGCTTTGGGGGAGGGGACTGGGGGGGGGGCAGCGGCATTGTAGCTCTAATGACAACACAGATGCTTCTCCTCTTTAACATAAACCAGGAGTGGCAGAAGGCTTTTCTCCTTGAACGGAGCGATTGCCCGAAATGTGGATGTAAACAGAGGTTTGATCCCTTCGTTCTTGATTCACTCCGTCTTCTGACATTATTTGTGAAAAATAGGGTTCAGACACACACACACACACACCATTGTATTTCTCTCACTTTCACTTGTTCTAAATGTTTGGGTCAGCTTTGGGAATGGGAATAGAATAGAATAGAATAGAATAGAATAGAATAGAATAGAATAGAATAGAAGGATAGGGTAGGATAGGGTAGGATAGGGTAGGATAGGGTAGGATAGAATAGAATAGAATATACGGATAGGATAGAGTATAATAGAATAGGATATAGGGATAGGATAGGGTAGAGTAGAATAGAATAGATTAGAATAGAATAGAATATAGGGATAGGATAGGATATAGGGATAGGATAGAATATAGGGATAGGATAGGGTAGGGTGGGGTAGAGAAGAGTAGAATAGGATAGGATAGAATATAGGGATGTGATAGGAATAGAATTGAATAGAATAGAATAGATTAGAATAGAATAGAATAGAATAGAATATAGGGATAGGATAGAATAGGAATAGGAGTAGAATAGAATACAAGAGAAGAGAAGAGAGGAGGGGAGGGGAAGAATAAAATAGAGGAAAGTAAATAGAAAAAGAATGGACCTTGGAGGTCTTCTAGTCCAACCCCCTGCTCAGGAAGGAAACCCTGCACCATTTCAAGACAAATGGTGGTCCAACATCTTCTTAAAGACTTTCACTGTTGGATCACCCACAACTTCTGGAGGCAAGTTGTTCCACTGATTAACTGTTCTGACTATCAGGGAATTTCTCCTTAGTTCTAGATTGCTTCTTTCCTTGATGAGCTTCCATCCATTTGCTTCCTGTCCTGCCTTCAGGTGCTTTGGAGAACAGGTTGACCCGTTCTTCCTTGTTGGCTGAGTTCACATTTGTTGGCCGGGTTCCCTTTTGGCATTAAGAGTCTTGTTATGAAACATTTTGATGTGAGCTCAGTCCTTCCCCTTGAACTTTGAGGTCACCGCATTTTTCCCCATGTTGTTCCAATATACTAAGCTTTGGGTCTTAAAAAATACTGTAGTACAGACAACTGGCTGGCATGTCAGAATAACAGCTCATATATCATCAGCTTGAACCGTTCTCTGGTCAAAAATAACAAATGCAATTAAAATGTTTCTAGGATTACGACGTTGTTTTGCAAATCAGACGGTTCCTAGTAATGTTACAGAGGGTGTCTTTTCCATTTTCCTTTCCTGCAACTCTTTTCCCCCTTTCTCTTTCCTTACATGCAAGCTTAGGACAGCCAAGAAAACTTTGGCACGCATAGACAAAACACAGCACAGTTTTCGTCCTCTTTCTTTTCTTAAAAGGGGCCTTTTAAGATTATTTATTCTGAAAGTCCTTGAACGGGGAAGGAGTGCTGGTGGATTGTGTTTGGAGATAGTAAGATCTAAAAGGGGGTAGGAGGGATGGGAAGAGAAGGAACAGCCAGCGTAAAGAGGAGGTGTTTTATGATTAAGGTTGTGCACTTACCGTAACTGCTTCCCGGCTCTTTGCAGGGAAATTTGCTAACTCTAGAAGTGAAGAGAGCCTTGAATACTGAGGTTATTTAGGGTTGATGTACTGAAAGTTTATTGTGAAATAAGCAATGATTGGATCCCAGTCCTGTTAATGGGAAGAGCAGAATAGAGTGGAATGGAGTGGAGTGGAGTAGTTTAGAATAGAATAGAATAGAATGGCATGGCATGGCATAGCATAGAATAGCATAGCATAGAATAGAATAGAATAGAATATGGGATGGAATAGGAATAGAATAGAATATGGGATGGAATAGGACTAGAATAAAATAGAATAGAATATGGGACGGAATAGGAATGGAATAGAATAAAATAGAATATAGTATGGGATGGAATAGGAATAGAATAAAATAGAATAGATATGGGACGGAATAGGAATGGAATAGAATAGAATAAAATAGAATAGAATATGGGATGAAATAGGAATAGAATAGAATAGAATAAAATAGAATAGAATATGGGATGGAATAGGAATAGAATAGAATAGAATATGGGACGGAATAAGAATGGAATAGAATAGAATAAAATAGAATAGAATATGGGACGGAATAGGAATGGAATAGAACAGAACAGAATAGAATAGAATATGGGATGGAATAGGAATAGAATAAAATAGAATAGAATATGGGATGAAATAGGAATAGAATAGAATAAAATAGAATAGAATATGGGACGGAATAGGAATGGAATAGAATAGAATAAAATAGAATAGAATATGGGATGGAATAGGAATGGAATAGAACAGAATAGAATAGAATAGAATAGAACAGAATATGGGATGGAATAGGAATAGAATAAAATAGAATAGAATATGGGACGGAATAGGAATGGAATAGAAAGAATAAAATAGAATAGAATATGGGATGGAATAGGGATAGGAATAGAATAGAATATTCCTGTTGATTACATTATGCAAACTCACAGGTTTGCATAATATAAATATGCAGATTAATTCAATAATTAAACGATGAGAATTTCTTCTTTCCTTCCTTCCCTATTCCCTTCTCTCCATTTCTACTCTCCCTCCCTTTCCCTCCTCTCTTCTGGGTTCTTCCCCCCTTCTTTCCTTCCTTCCTTCCTTCCTTCCTTCCTTCCTTCCTTCCTTCCTTCCTTCCTTCCTTCCTTCCTTCCTTCCTTCCTTCCTTCCTTCCTTCCTTCCTTCCTTCCTTGAAGTAACAGATCAACAGAGTTGGAAGGGGCCTTATAGTTGATCAGACAATGCAAACCCACTGGCTTGCATAATATGACTGTGCAGGTTAATTCAATAATTGAATAAACTGTGGGAATTTTATTCCCCCCTGTTTAGGCACATTGAGAAGACATTGTGGATTTTTCCCTCTTAGCTCGATATCCCTCACAACCCTTCAGAGAGGAAAACAGGTCACCTACGGCGCATAGATATAAATGCAAATCATATAAAAATATTATTACTCAAGCGGGTTCAAAAGCTGGGCTTAAGACAGCAGACTAAAAGCCAGAGCCAGATGAATAAAAGCGTAAACTTGTAAACCTGTGTTCACATAAAGATTCAATATCCAAACAAATAATCTAAATTATGCGTTAACATGGCCCAATTCACATAAACACCCTAGCATAAAGATTCAGTTTCTCTGATCGTACTGGACTGTTAAAGTCCCTAACCTCATTCTAGCCTGGTCTAACATATTATGCCAATTCAGTCTGGGAGTTCTGAGCAACTAAATGTCAAGGCTAATTTAATCATAATCCTTGTTTTTGGACTTGAACGAGAAATGCCCAGAAATGAAATAAACAGGGCCGCGATCTGGCTTTGTGGCTGAAGAGAAAATATCCCCGTGACTTTTGCTGGTAGCTTCAAAGTAAATACCAGCATTTGCCATCTTCCTAAGACTATAAAACATAGAATAATAAGCTTGGAAGGGACCTCGGAGGTCTTCTACTGTAGTCTAACCCTCCTGTTCAAAGTAGGAGACATATCAGTGATGGTGAAACTTTTTGGCACCAAACCGGAACACGTGTGCATGCACTTGGAGCATGAAAAATGGCCACAAAACAGGCAGTTTTTTGGACCATTTTGGAGCCAAAAACAGCTGAAAAATGACCTGAAAACAATGCAAAAACAGCTGAAAACAGCCTGAAAAATGGCCCAAAACGGCTTGTTTTTTTGGCTGGTTTTTTGGGCATTTTTCAGACCAAAAATGGTCTGAAAACACCCTGAAAAGCAGCCTGTTTTTTTGGATCGCTTTCCAGCACTATGGCACCTGCAAAGACCAGCTAGTGGGAAACCAGAAGAGCAGCTGGCGACAGCACACATGCCCACAAAATAAAGAACATCAACCCAGAAATAGCAATATCACTTAGACTTATATACTGCTTTACTGCCCTCCCTGGACAGTTTATAACATCAGAGTGTTGCCCCCAACAATCTGGCTCTTGGAAGGATGGAAGGCTGAGTCAACCTTGAGCTGTGGAGAATCGAACTGCTGGCAGTGGGCAGAGTTTGCCCTGAGATTCTGCTAATATGAAACGTGACCCTTTCGTGTTTCCTAAGTGACTTGAGTTGGATTTTTTTGTTTTGCAGGGCTGACTTAAGTTTAGGTTTATTAGATTTATATGCCGCCCTTCTCCCAAGGACTCCGGGCGGCGTACAACATTAAAAGAAACACATAATAGGAGGCGAGGTGGCGCAGTGGTTAAATGCAGCACTGCAGGCTACTTCAGCTGACTTCAGTTCTGCAGTTCGGCGGTTCAAATCTCACCGGCTCAGGGTTGACTCAGCCTTCCATCCTTCCGAGGTGGGTAAAATGAGGACCCAGATTGTTGGGGGCGATATGCTGATTCTGTAAAACCGCTTAGAGAGGGCTGAAAGCCCTATGAAGCGGTATATAAGTCTAACTGCTATTGCTATAATACAAAAGTTAAAAAAAACTAAATAGAATATCCCAAACCCAATGAAAATTGACAATGACATTTTATTTAAAATAATTAAAATTAAAATTAACAGTAATCAATAATTTGTTTTGTTTTGTTCAGGCCAGGCTGGCTTGCTGGAAAAGCCAACTTTTTAGGGCTCGTTGGAAGGACCGGAGGTCGGGGATTATACGAAGCTCCAGGGGCAGCTCATTCCAGAGGGAAGATGCTCCCACAGAGAAGGCTCTCCCCCTGGGGGTCGCTAGCCGACACTGTCTGGCCGACGGCACCCTGAGGAGGCCAACTCTGTGGGATCGCACTGGACGGTGGGAGGCTACTGGTGGCAGTAGGTGGTCTCGCAGGTACCCTGGGCCTAAGCCATGGAGCGCTTTAAAGGTCATAATTAGTACCTTGAATCGCACCCGGAAGACAACTGGCAACCAGTGCAGGCTGCCTAAAAGGGGTGTAACATGGGAGCACCTGGGTGCCCCCATGATAACCCATGCAGCCGCATTCTGGACCAGTTGAAGCCTCTGGGTGCTCTTCAAGGGCAGCCCCATGTGGAGAGCGTTGCAGCAGTCCAGGTGAGAAAGGACGAGGCCATGAGTGACTGTGCACAGAGCATCCCGATCCAGGAAGGGGCGCAACTGACGTACCAGGCGAACCTGGTAAAAGGCCCCCCTTAGGAATGGTTACTTTTCTTCCTCCTCCTTGCTAGGCTCACACACCGTTTACCCAGTGGTGGGTTTCAAAGTTTTTTAGAACCTCTTCTGTAGGTGTGGCCTGCTTTGTGGGAGTGGCTTGCTGACCATGTGACCAGGTGGGAGTGGCTTGCCAGCCATGTGACTGGGTGGGAGTGGCTTGCCAGCCATGTGACTGGGTGGGAGTGGCTTGGCAATCATGACTGGGTGGACATGGCCAACTTGTAAAATGTGTTGAAACTCACTTAACTACGCTCTTGCTTAGCAACCAAAATGTTGGCTCAGAAACTCTGGCATTTGAAGCACGCAAGTCTTAAAGCTGTCAAGTTACAAGACCTTTGCACCCCTAACCCTTTAGAAAAAAACCCCAAGGGTGTTCAAACTTGACAGCTTTAAGACTTGTGGACTTCAACTCCCAGAATTCCTCCTCTCGCTCTTCATCTTGATGATGTGTGGATGGGCAGGGGAGAGGGAGCTGGAACCGGTTCTAAACGGCACTGCAGATTTGTGGAACCTCTTCTATAGAAGAGCTTAGAACTGGCAGGAACCCACCCCTGCATTTCCCTAGCAGTTTGGCCAAGAGTTGCAAGCTTCCAAGCATAACAGAAACCTATGGCGCATTTGCTGAAGATTATTGCTGATTTTCCCGTCATTTTACAACCTCCAAGGTGTGTGCCCCCTCCCCCAAACTCCATTATTCTGTGATGCACTGAACATTCTGGAAATTATTTTTTAAACAATATAGTGACAATAGAAAGAGGTAATAAATTGAAATATAAGATGAACATGCAAGCGATAGTTAAAATTGAAATAATAAAAAAAAACCAGTAACATGTAACTCATTTATTGGATCCTACGGAAAAATCCTGTCTGAAGCAGCTCCTGAAATGTTAATAGGGGTGAGGTGAGTCTTAATTCCAAAGGATCTGTTGCATAAATCAGAGCAGGGACTAAGAACACCTCTTGGCCTCCAATCCTCTTATCTCTTGAAAGTGGATTAGAGAAGCTTTCTGAATCTCAACACAGGCTAATTCAGTTAGGGGGGAAGGCTAACTGGCTATCAGCCATCTAGGGCCGTTACAGATAGTCCTCAGCTTACGTCAGTTCACTTAACAACCGTTGCAGCATCCCCGTGTTCATGTGATCAAAACCCAGGCAGTTGGCAATTAGTTCATACTTACGACCAAGAGGGTCATACGATCAATCCTCCTTTTTGCCACCTTCTGACAATGGGGAAGCCAGAGTCACTTAACAACTGGGTCACAAGCTCAACAACAGCAGCGATTCACTTAACAACCGTGACGAGCAAGGTTGTAAAACAGGGCAAAGTTAATTTAACAATGGTCTCTCTTTGCAGCAGAAATTTGGGCCTTGGTGATTGTAAGACGAGGACCATTCCAGTATCATTCCAGACAAATGGTTGTCCAGTCTCTCCTTAAAAACCTCCCATGTTGGAGGACCCACAACTTCTGGAGGCTAGATGTTATGCCAGGGGTCCAGGTAATAGATCCATGGCAAGCAAAACTCCAAGGCAGGTAGATTCCTCAAAGAATAACTTTATTAGATATATCATATTGGCACAAACCTGGTGAAAACCAGCTCTGAAAGTTCCCGCGGTTTTCACCTAATTAATACCAAAGTTTTCCTTCAACTGTAAACAATCAGTTACATGGTCCAATCACGAGGCTGCCTGGTTGCTTGGTGACCTCACTCCTCCTTCCTCTGGCCAGGTGTGAGAAGGCCTTGGTTCCCAGCAGAAAGTATTGTTCAGGCTTCCTTAGAAAGCAAGAAGCAACGTCTTGGTCCCAGCGAAACCCCTTTTATTTACACGTCTGTGAATTCCTTTCATTCACACTCAACAAGGCTTGGCAAACAGTCTTTCCGAGGAATGTTTATCCACATGAACCTTATCTTGTTTGGAGAGCTGCCAGATAACTACTTTACAAATGCAGGGCAAGGGAAAACTGGGCACAGAGTCTCTTACAGTCAGAAACAGAACTTTCCACTCTTGACACGACTAAATGAACGAATTGTTTCCTGCAAAAGCCCATTCCCCGTTCGCTCCTCTTTCGTTTCCTCTGTGAGGGGTCAATCACCTCCAAGGTGTGGCTTTCTCCTTAAGTTGACCCTGCTTTCTTAGTTGTTCTTGACTTTCGGCAGCTCTGCGCATGCGCACACTGGGAACAGGCTCCAGCTGTTCCTCTGCCTCACTGCTGTCTAGCTCCCTCTCTGCCTCCAATGGAGAGCCCTCGTCTGAGCTTTTCCTCAGCCCCCAGGACTGGCCCAGAGGTGGGTTCCTACCAGTTCGCACCTATTTGATAGAACCGGTTCGTCAAATCTACCGAACCGGTTAGAAGAGGTTCCACCAGCGGACCCGGAAAGCAGGCCACACCTACAGAAGAGGTTCCAAAAAATTTTGAAACCCACCACTGGCAAAGATCTTGTAACTTGACAGCTTTAAGACTTGCATGCTTCAATGCCAGAGTTTCCGAATAGCTACTTGGACCGACCTAAGTACTAATTCATAATTTCATATCCGGTCACATGGGTGGCAAGCCACTCCCATTCGGTCACATGGGTGGCAAGCCACTCCCACAAAGGAGGCCACACCCACAGAGTAGGTTCCAACAATTTTTGAAACCCACCACTGGACTGGCCCATGTTCCTCCCCAACCTCCTCACTGTCCGACTTTGCTGCCAGCTCCACTGGTCGTCGGCAGGCCACAACAAGTATTTTGTTTTGGCTACAAAACCCCAGCTATCTCTAACCCCCCTCCCTATCCCTCAGCTCCAGTGTGGCAACACTGAAGCTCCCAGATGGTTTCAGTCAGGTCGGCTTCAGGGTTGACAGGTGAATTGTTCTCCCTGTCAAGAAATTTCTCCTCAGTTCTAGGTTGGTTCTAGATTGGTGAGCTGCCTTTCCAGTCGGCCGTACAGGGTATAAATGGGCAAGACGGAGCAAAACTGAGGTAATATGAAGGAAATGGAGAATGACACCAATGGATAGCCTTAGCTCTGTCACCGACAAAGAGCTCTGACAGGCGGATGGTTTAATGAGGTATTAAATGGCCTGGCCAGCAATTCCTGTCAGCGTCAGAGAGGCTGTCACTCCGCCGAGCTTCTCCACCACCCGAGCAACATGCTCCAAAGTCAATCTGCCAGTCGGTGTGCAAGTAGTCTTCGATTTATGATCCCCATTGTGCCTGAAATTTCTGTTGCAAAGTGTGGCATTTGTTAACGGACGTTTTAGCAATAGCAATAGCAGTTAGACTTATATACCGCTTCATAGGGCTTTCAGCCCTCTCTAAGCGGTTTACAGAGTCAGCATATCGCCCCCAACAACAATCCGGGTCCTCATTTTACCCACCTCGGAAGGATGGAAGGCTGAGTCAACCTTGAGCCTGGTGGGATTTGAACAGCCGAACTGCAGAACTGCAGTCAGCTGAAGTAGCCTGCAGTGCTGCATTTAACCACTGCTCCACCTCGTTTTGCCCCATTTACAATCTTACAGTCTCTAAAAAACATGTTTCTCCATTTCTCTCTTTGGGAAATATTTCTGCCTTTTTAAATATTCGTCCAAATATTTCATTCTTCTAGGAAGGAAGGTGCCTTTCCACAACCCCTGGTATGCCCAAATATGGGAGGAAGTTCACTGCTTCCATTCTCTGTCCATCGGCTCGTCATAAGAGACCATCCAGACAGAAACCCAATATTTTTACTGTTGCCTTTGTTACATTTGTGTTGTATTTGTTTATTTATTTTTTGTTTATTTACTTTATTTATTTATCAGCACAAATACAACATGTGTGTGTGTGTGTGTGTGTGTGTGTGTGTGTGTGTGTGTGTCTAGGTAAAGGTAAAGTGTCCCCTCACATATATGTGCTAGTCGTTCCCGACTCTAGGGGGCGGTGCTCATCTCTGTTGCAAAGCCGAAGAGTTTCTGTGGTCATGTGGCCGGTGTGACTAAACACCGAAGGCACACAGAACGCTGTTACCATCCCACCAAAGGTGGTCCCTATTTTTCTACTTGCATTTTTTTTACGTCCCTTCGAACTGCTAGGTTGGCAGAAGCTGGGACAAGTAACAGGAGCTCACTCCATTACGTGGCGCTAGGGATTCGAACTGCCGGACTGCCGACCTTTCTGATCCCTGCTATATATGGGATACATGGATATTTTTAAAAAATACCAATCTGTGACCCATTGGGTCATCATTTCAGAGATATCTCCTTACCTATATACTGTGGATGAAATCAACCTGATTTTTTTTGGGTTGTATTTTACCACTTAAAATTCATCCACTAATCTAAATGGTAAGTTTCTTTATTCTGCTCCAAGCTTCCATTTATATTAGGACTGTGACGCTTGGGCTGCATTGATCAAATAACCAATAGATGGCAGCAGAGAGCTGGAGAAGAATCTTTACTCTTTGCTGCCACACAGTGGAGACTCTTCATTTTTGCAGCCAATTTAAGCTCACTCTACTAGTATATCTTGATATTGATAAATCTCTACTTTGACCCTGGAGATACTTTGCTTCCCGGAAATTTCTACTTTTTTATTTGCATCCTTTCCCTCAAACCCATTTAAAAATCCATTTTTATGGAATGTGTTGTTTCAAAAACAACAGAAACTGGGGCACCTATGAAGAATCACTCTTTATTGCTCTTGTCTTAATCTGTGCAAGCTGTGATTCTTTTTAAGAGTGCCTTGAGCGTTGCAAAATACCACTTTATCTTTTCAAATGTCAAAAAACTTCATACCATGGAATTGATTTCCTGAGAATAATGGGCCCGGCTTTATCGCAAAGGGGGCCAACAAATTTTGTAGATGCTCAATGGGGATTCAGCATTTAATCCAGGAATGCATTATCGTGTGTGTGTGTGTGTGTGTGTGTGTTTGTGTTTGTGTGTGTGTACATATCCTCTTCTTGACCCTCCTTTTTTCTCTTTAATTGTGGTAGTAGGATAGTTTTATGTTGTGCTAAGGACTGCATTGATATGTATGTCTATTAAAATCTGTCTGTCTGTCTGTCTTTCTGTAAATAGATAGGTAGGTAGATAGGTAAGTTAGGTAGGTAGGTAGATTAGATAGATAGATAGATAGATAGATAGATAGATAGATAGATAGATAGATAGATAGATAGATAGATAGATAGATAGATGATGGATGATAGGTAGGTAGGTAGGTAGGTAGGTAGGTAGGTAGGTAGGTAGGTAGATTAGATTAGATGGATGGATGGATGGATGGATGGATGATTGGATGGATGGATGGATGGATGGATAATAGGTAGACAGACAGACAGACAGACAGATGATAGATAGATGATGGATGGATGATAGGTAGGTAGGTAGGTAGGTAGGTAGATTAGATAGATGGATGGATGGATGGATGGATGGATGATAGGTAGGTAGGTAGACTAGATAGATTAGATAGATAGATAGATAGATAGATAGATAGATAGATAGATAGATAGATAGATAGATAGATAGAGGTAGGTAGGTAGGTAGGCAGGCAGGCAGGCAGGCAGGTAGGTAGGTAGATTAGATAGATATGAGAGAGAGAGAGAGAGAGAGAGAGAGAGAGAGAGAGAGAGAGAGAGCGCAAATGTGAGAAGAACAGTGGATAGAATTGAAAACTATCCCAACATGGCAGTTTCAAACTTCATAAAGGGAAGGAAAGAGCCTTTGGGAAGCTGGCATGCAGAATATCTCCTTTAATTTGTCATCCCCCTTATTTAATGTTTTTATTTTTATTTTTTATTCTCGGTCTTCTAAGCAAACAGCCAAGAAAGAAAGAAAGAAATAACAACAATATTACTGGATGCCAAACCAATCTTTTCCCCCCTTCTTTTTCTTAGAAGCATCAAGAGCTGCCCTGGCCATATTAAGGAGTGGAAACTTGATTAGGTAGAGATAATCCAGCATATTTTTGTGCTGGAGTCTTATTGCTTTGCCTGGTTTCTCACCCGTCTGAGCTATCTGTGGGGGAGAAAATAGGCAGGAAAACCAGGAGACTGGAGACAATGCTTCTAATAGAAGAAGTTTTTCATTCAAAGGGCAAAAAAATATCTTGTATCAAGGATTGTGGGATTGACCTTGATCTGGTTGTCATGATTCTACCACAACAGGGAGGGGGGCTGCTTGTGTCTTTACACACACACATACACACACAAACACGTAATTCTCAATTTACAACCCCAGTTAAGTGAGACATTTGTGAAGTGGATTCTGCCCCATCTTACGACCTTTCTTACCACGGTTGTTAAGTGAATCACTGCAGCTCTTAAATTAAGAGCACGGTTGCTAAGTGAACCAGGCTTCCCTATTGACTTTGCTTGTTGTCAGAAGTCCCCAAAGTGCTTCCCCCTGCCCCCCCCCCCCAAAGAGGCAACTGGACTTTCTGCCTTTTCTTTCGAAGACGTTTCGCTTCTCATCCAAGAAGCTTCTTCAGCTCTGACTGGATGGTGGGCAATGGAAGGATTTAGACTCCTTCCAGACAGCTGGCCCTTTGCATCCCTTTAGAGCATTGATGGTGAATCTGTGGCATGTGCGAGCCATCGCACCAGTTCAGCTCCATTGTGCATACGTGCGTGCCTCCCACCGGCCAGCTGGTCTTCGGGTCTGTGCCGTGCATGCATGGGCCATGTGCGGGGTGTGTACCCATGTGCAGGGTGTGGGGGAACATGTGCATGTGGGGGAGGCTCATGCAGAGGGCAAGTGTGCATGTGGGATGCATGTGCAGGGACACACATGCATTGCGTTTTGGGGGTTCAGATGCACATGCACACATTCACATGTGCATGTGAATGCTTTGAGCACTCGCTCCGGAAAAGGTTAGCCATCACTGTTTTACAGAGTCATTGAGGACACCTAATGATTCGTCTGTGTCCTCAAGTTTAAAGGACTGTGTTGTAAACTGGAGATAGATGTTCTGACCAAGGGTTCCCGAGAGCATGAAGCAAACTCCTTGTCCCGACAAAAAAACCTTTTATTATTTTCTTGTGAATTCTGCTCATTCACATCCAGCAAAGTCTTTCGAGGGAGGATTTACAGTCACAGACCTTCTCTGGCTTGGAGAGCTGCCAGGCCGATATCTGCAAAACTTGGCAAGGAGAGTCACCAACCAATTAAGCGAACTAATTGTCTCCTGCAAACTCCACTCCCCTTTCGCTCCTCTTTTATTTCCTCCGGGAGGGGCCATTCACCGTCCACCTGTGGCCTTACTCCCAAGTCGACCCCTGTTCTTTAGCTGTTCCCTTCGTCTGGCAACTCTGTGCATGCACACACTGGGAACAGGCTCCAGCTGTTCTTCTGCCTCACTGATGTCTGACTCTGAAGGCAACTGATAACTGTCAGATGGCCCTGGCCCCATCTCTGCCTCCGACACAGAGCCCTCATCAGAGCCTTCCCCAGACTCCAGGACTGGCCCATGTTCCTCCCCAACCTCCTCACTGTCTGAATCTTCTGCCAGCTCTGCTGGTGGGCCACAACAATAGATAATGTTGTATCCCCCGCCCCTCTGTTGAGAGAGGGCTGTTCAATGTTGACATAAATGGCATATTTGACATAAGATGGCATTTTCATCCACCTATCCAGTCCTTCCAAGGATTTGGGATAGAGAGGTGTGGATGTTTGGTGACGTTACAGATAATCGTCGCAGAATGTAAGCTGTTCTAAGCCAAGCTGCCTTTTGCAATTGACTGCTGGTGAATTTGTCAATGCCGATAACGTGCCAGCGGTGCTCCAGGTGTTTTGGGATTGCACCCAAGGCCCCTAAGACTATTGGGACTATCTTTGTTTTCTGTTCTATTTATGTCTATTGCAGTGACATGGAAATAAAAGACGGAACGAACTTGAAATTAGAACAGTGAACTTAGCCTGGACTGAATTTGCCAATTCTTAGTAAAGGAAACATATTTGTTTTCCTCACTTCTTGAAGGAACAATCGATATTTATATGCTCGGGGTAACTGGCACTCTAATTATCTTTTTTTCATTCCGTTCCTGTTACCCTGTCTTAGAAAGCCGCAATATTGGAACCTGAAATATTCAGTCCATCAACTAACTCTGCAAATAGTGCAGAGACTTAACGGCACGCGGTCTCTCCTGATTCGCTCGTCAATTAAACTTAATCTGAATTCAATTGCCCTTTTAACAGCGTGATGACGACCGCAAGGATCAAAACCTGAACAGAGTGGAACCATATTTGGTGCAGGAAGCAAAAATTCTGCAAGGGAAAATGGAAAAGGAGCTGAATTTAGACGGGGCTGTGGAGGAAACAGTTCTGCATGCACCCCTTACAGGGGAAACATCTGGCCAGTGGTTAGGAGGGCTACTGACAGATCCTTCTAAGCCATCTCCTCCCTCTCAGTCGCCGGACCCAGAATGAAATTATTTTAAAGGGTTGGGCGGGGGAGATTCCAAAACTCTTTAATGCATGGACGTAGATAGATCCAAATGATACATACAGGTAAGTTCTTGACAAATGACTAAATGATTAAGCCCAAAATTTCTAGTTGCTAGAGGAGACATTTGTTAAGTGAGCTTTGCTGCACTTTATGACCATTCTGGCCACTGTGGTTAAGCGAATCCCTGCAGTTGTTAAGTGAGTCACACAGTTGTCAAGGGAATCTGGTTTCTGCTTGTCACCTTGTTACAAAAGATGGCTTTTGAATGGTCACCACATTGAACTGTTGTAAGTCAAAGATTACATGTTTAGCACCTTTAACCAGGGGTGGGATTCAGCCGGTTCTGACCGGTTTGGAAAAACCGGTTGCTAATTTTACATTGGATTCGCCAAACTGAAAGTTGCAAGGAATGGCTGGCCCCGCCCAACACTCCGCCCCTCTCGGGAGTCTGCACGTGGCCTATTTTGGATGCCAGGCAAGTGCAGGGCCCACTTGGAGGTTCTGGGAGGGCATAAAACGGGCCTCCCGGAAGTTCTGGAAGTCTGGAAATGGATCCATTTCCACCCTCCAGAGCCCAAGGGCGGCTGTTTTTGCCCTTCCGGAGGCTCAAGGAAAACCTCTGGAACTTGGGGAGGGTGAAAGTCCCCTTCCCAACTGCCATGGTTCAGGAGGCCAAGTAGGCCACGCCCAGCTAGCAACCAAGCAGAGAACCGGTTGCTAAAATTTTTGAATCCCACCCTGGCCCTTAATTGTCGGGCGGGGGGGGAGAGGAGGAAGAAACCAGGCTTAAAACCAATAGCAATAGCAATTAGACTTATATACCGCTTCATAGGGCTTTCAGCCCTCTCTAAGCGGTTTACAGAGTCAACATATCGCCCCCAACAACAATCTGGGTCCTCATTTCACCCACCTCGGAAGGATGGAAGGCTGAGTCAACCCTGAGCCGGTGAGATTTGAACAGCCGAACTGCAGCTAACAGTCAGCTGAAGTAGCCTGCAGTGCTGCACTCTAACCACTGCGCCACCTCGGTTGTGTATGGTGTGCAGATGGAACCAGGTTTTGTATGGCGTGCAGATGGCATGCTGTGTCATTCAGCGTAAAATGTCATTGCCAACGTAGTCAATCGGAATTTGGATGGTGGATTTGAAGCATGGCCCTCAAATGTGTCTTTTTGCATAATGGAGAGAGTTAACAGCTTTCTAGTCTGGAATAAACACCTTAGTCTGAGGTGGAATTAGTGCAGACTGCGAAGGCCCAACCTTATCAGCTGTTTCACCCCACAAATGTGGGGCCATCAGATAAGTGAAGAATGCAATTTCCTCTCCTGGTTTGTGCATATCTGTACAGATGAAGTACCCCTTTCAGCAAATTTCATTTCCTCCCCCTCGGTAGAAAATTGCCCTTTTAAACAAGCGTGGCGTGGATGAAAGCCTTTTTATGGATTTTTCTAAGTTGCTTCTAAAAACAGCCAAGCCCCTCGGTGGTGGGTTTTTTTTTCCCCTCCCCCCAAAAAGTCAGGGATAGATTGAAAATAAATCTGCTTGTATGTCTAATGTCTCCTCTTCAATGATTTAATAACTACTGGACAGTGAAAATTAAGGATTAGGCCACATTCGGCTTTATCACTCCGTGCCAAGGTGTCGGAGGTTTAGGTAAACTCAAGTCAACTTCCTAGAGATGTATGGGGTTATTATTGTTGTTATTATTATTATTATTGGTCCGGAATCCTGAAACCATTCTCCTATATAAGGTTCAAATTAAGATTTTTTTCTCGGATAAGCAGAGGCAGCCGACTCGGCTATAAGCAGTAGGTCTTCCAGAAATCTGGGCCATTTCCTTCTTTTTTGAGCTGTAGACATTTCTCATGAACAAGTGTTTTTTTAAAAAAAAGGTTGGAAAAATTGCCCCAAATGTAATTTAAGTTGGAGAATGTGGAATCACTGACAATGATGGGAAGGAAGCAGTAGCAATCTGGCTCTTGGCTCTCAATTTTTTCCTGGATGCTTAATTGTATATGTTGGCATTGAGTTTTGCTCCTGGTTTACCTACCCGAGTAAACTACTCCGTAGTAGGAAATAGGCCTACCTTTGGCATGCTTACCTTTGGTGAGCAGAGTGGGGGAGGTGCAGAGGCGGCTGGTGAGGCGGGGCAATTAGCTGGCCCATGTGGCAAAGACAACATATATAGGGTGGATGGTGGGTGGGGCAAGTGGGTGAGGGGGGGGAGCAGGTGGGTGGGAGGGGCCCATGCAGAGGTGGTATCTTCCGGTTCAGCGAACCAGTCAAAATTTAGGTTTAGGTTTATTCGATTTATATTAAATTTCCACTACCGGTTCATCTGAACCAGTCCGAACTGGCTGAATACCTCCTCTGTTTCCTTCCCTTAACTGCCTCCCATCGCTGACCCATCCCCCATGACCAATCAGGTTCAGGACAGCAAATGCTGGCTGGGGAATTCTGGGAGTTGAAGTCCGGACATCTTCAAGTTGCCAAGGTTGAGAAACACTGCGTTATGCAGCTACCTTCTCCCAGCTGGGTGACCTTGAGGCAGCATCTCGAGGAGATACGGAAGTTACTTTCGCTTTCCCCCAAGTATCTCCCCTCCCATCCACCGTCTCCAGGGTTCATGGCCGATTGTCACCGCATTGTAGCGAAGCATAAGCAACTGTAAGGTAGTTTGGTTTGGTTTGGTTTGGTTTGGTTTATTGGATTTATATGCCGCCCTTCTCCCAAGGACTCAGGGCGGCGTACAACATTAAAAAAAAAACATATTACAAAAGTTTAAAAAAAAATTAGATAGAATATCCAAAAAACAAACCCAATTAAGATTAACAATAACATTAATTAAAATTAACAACAATCAATCATTTATTTTATTTTGTTCAGGCCAGGCTGGCTTGCTGGAAAAGCCAAGTTTTTAGGGCGCGTCGGAAGGACCGGAGGTCGGGGATTATACGAAGCTCCAGGGGCAGCTCATTCCAGAGGGAAGGCGCTCCCACAGAGAAGGCTCTCCCCCTGGGGGTCGCTAGCCGACACTGTCTGGCTGATGGCACCCTGAGGAGGCCAACTCTGTGGGATCACACTGGGCGATGGGAGGCTACCGGTGGCAGTAGATGGTCTCACAGGTACCCTGGGCCTAAGCCATGGAGCGCTTTAAAGGTCATAATTAGTACCTTGAATCGCACCCGGAAGACAACCGGCAACCAGTGCAGGCTGCCTAAAAGGGGTGTAACATGGGAGCATCTAGGTGCTCCCTTTCCCGCTTGAGTTGTTCGCCGCCCTGAGTCCCGCAGGGAATAGGGCGGCATATAAATAAAACAAATCTCAATCTCGATCTCAATGATAACCCGCACAGCCACATTCTGGACCAGTTGAAGCCTCCATGGTGGTTGTGAAAATTGGACCTTAAAAAAGCAAGACAGGAAGAAAATCAACTCATTTGGGCTGCAGTGCTGGAAAAGGCTCCCGTGTATTTCTTGGACAGCAAAGATGACTGACAAGGAAGTATCAGAACGCATAACACGAGACGTTGTCACGAGAAGGCAAAATCACAAAACTTCATCTCTCTTACTTTATAGCAGTTAGACTTATATACCGCTTCATAGGGCTTTCAGCCCTCTCTAAGCGGTTTACAGAGTCAGCATATCGCCCCCACAGTCTGGGTCCTCATTTTACCTACCTCGGAAGGATGGAAGGCTGAGTCAACCCTGAGCCAGTGAGATTTGAACCACCGAACTGCAGATAACAGTCAGCTGAAGTGGCTGCAGTACAGCACTTTAACCACTGCGCCACCTTGGCTCTTGGTTACTTTGGCCATGTCGTGCAGGGAATTCACTGGAGAAAGCAGTTATGTTGGGAAAATTCCATGGTAATGGGAAATCTGGCCATTAAAGAATATGATGGCTGGATACCATCAATGCCAACCAGAGCATAAACTCAAAGAAATAGTACAAGATCAGAAGATATGGAAAGAACTGGTCAATAGCTTCACCAAGAGTCAGACACAACTGAATGGATAACGGGGCTCGACTAGAAGATCTTGAAGGTCCCTTCCCATTCTATTATTCCAAGCCGTTATTGGTTAGATTATGTAGCTTGCTCTAAAAATCAGCTTGTGGTCGCACAAGGTATGAGTTAAAAATTAGGATGGCCAAGCAATAGATTATTCCAATATGCTAAGCTAAAACCAAGAAAACAACATTGTGGCTTACCACAAATTGTAACCTGGCCAATATCTGGTGACATTTGTGTTTATTTCAGCTTGAGAGTTGGTTTCTTCTTCTCTTTTTGAATAACTATAGAGCCGAGGTGGTACAGTGGTTAAATGCAGCACTGCAGGCTACTTCAGCTGACTGCTAGTTCTGCAGTTCGGCTGTTCAAATCTCACCAGCTCAAAGTTGACTCAGCCTTCCATCCTTTCGAGGTGGGTAAAATGAGGACCCGGATTGTTGTTGGGGGCAATATGCTGACTCTGTAAACCGCTTAGAGAGGGCTGAAAGCCCTATGAAGCGGTATATAAGTCTAACTGCTATTGCTATTGCTAACTTTATAATCATGGTGGCTCAGTAGCTAAGATGCTGAGCTTGTCAGTCAGAAAGGTCAGCAGTTCAAATCCCTAGCACCCCGTAACGGAGTGAGCTCCCGTTACTTGTCCCAGCTTCTGCGAACCCAGCAGTTTGAAAGCACATAAAAATGCAAGTAGAAAAATAGGGACCACCTTTGGTGGGAAGGGAACAGTGTTCTGTATACCTTCAGCGTTTAGTCATGCTGGCCACATGACCACGGAGATGTCTTCGGACCATGCTGGCTCTTTGGCTTTGAAACGTAGATGAGCATTGCCCCCTAGAGTCAGGAACGACTAGCATATATGTGTGAGGGGAACATTTACCTTTACCTTTATAATCTCAGAAGCAGTGGTTCAAGAAGAATAAGTTGCGTCATCTCCTCGGATTTGAATGCTTCCTTGGAAGAGTTTAGAAAGCTTTCTTTTTTTAAAAAAAAAAATAGTTTGCTTTTAATCATTTTCTCTCCGTATTTTAATTTGAGAAGCAAAGGTGCATAGGGAAATAAACTGAATGGCATGCAGTTCTTACTGGGTAAGACAAGAAGAAAGATTTGTAACTGTAATTTAGGAAGATAGGAAAAATATATATCTAAGGGAGGCCGTCTCTTACTGGAACCTGTAATCCCTTCTGATGATTAAGCAAACACAGGGGAGATTAAGGCCCTTGTATTTGAAGGATGCTAAATTCAAATCTAGAAATTGGGCAAGGTTTTTTTTTCCTCCTCTTCCATCTCCCAGAAGATAGAATCCATCAGGGCAGTTTTCTACACAAAATATATTTTATTAACTTCCATGAGTACAAATACCACCCACTCTAGAGGGACAGCATTTGGGAAACCTAATCTGTGGTGGGATTCAGCTGGTTCGGACTGGTTTGGGCGAACCGGATGGTAATTTTAATCTGGTTTGCCAAACCGGTAGTTGCAGACTCTTTCTGACCCTGCCCACCCCACCCTGCCCCTTCCAGGAGTCTCCACGCCACTCGTTTTGGGTGCGAGGTAAGTGCAGGGCCTGTGCAGGGCCTCTGGGAGAGCGAAAAACCAGCCTACGGGAAGTATCAGAAGTCCAAAAATGGGACTGTTTGTGGCCTCTGGAGGGCTTCCGGAGCCAGTGGGAGGCCATTTTCGCCCTCCCAGAAGCTCGAGGAAAGCCTCCGGAGCCCGAGGAGGGCAAAAAATGGGCATACCATAAGTACCAGAAGTCTGAAAACAAGCCTGTTTCCGGCCTCTGGGAGGCCGCAAGACACTACAATGATAGTAAAGGTGAGTTGGAAACCAAGAGACCAAATTGTAACCCTGTGCCGGTTACAACTTTTGTTAGGGTTTTTGTAAGTGACGGTCCCTTTTTTCTGAACCTGCTGTAAGTTCGAACCGTCGTTACACAATTGGTCTACCTGTATGATATTCAGAACTGGGCCTTTCCAAGATGGGAAAGAGCCATCTTTGGGTGGGATAAGTTCCACAGTCATGATGGTGAACCTATGGCACATGTGCCAGAAGGGACATGCAGAGCCCTCAATGCTGGCACACACGCCGTCACCCTAGGTCAGATCTCCGAGGCGTTTCTTTCGTGACCTTCTGTTTCCCTACAAACGACAAAACAGAAGCTCATGAAAGAAAAAGTTCTTACCTCTTGCCGCACTGCCGGTGTTGGGAGGCCCTGCCAGCTGGTCTTCAGGTCTCTGTTGCGCATGTCTGCATTTCAGTTTGGGCATGCGCGGGCATGCCGTTTGGTCACTCGGCGTCTAAAAGGTTTGCCATCACCGTTCTACAGGCTCCACTTCTTAGTGAGTTGATCCATGTTCGGTTCAAGTCTCCCCGAACGTTGAATCATAAATCAACCATGTGGCCTTGAGTTTGTTTACACCCTAAGCTTTGAAAAAGGAAAGCGAGTTTGACAAGCACAAAGCTTTCCACGTTGCATGAATATTGTTGCTAGCATTAATGTTGCTAGCATTAATTTGCCTAGTCGGCAAATCCAGCCATTAAATAGCCAAAAACAAAGATCCATTATCTGGAAATGAGTTGGAAAAGGAATACGAGAAGCCTTGAAGGATGATATAGTCAGCAAGAGGGGAGGTGTCAAATCTGCTGGGCTTTTTCATGGATTTACGTAGCCATAGTCTATCTTCTTCCCTTTCCTTTTCAAGTCAACGGAGAAAACCTAAAGAAGGCGGACATTTTTTAGCATCTGGGATCCCACCTCCAAGGCAATTGGCCACATCAATGGTGAGATGCGAGCAAGGCAGGCATGGTATTCAGCTGGTTCTCTCCGGTTCAGGCAAACTGGTAGTGGTGGGTGCGGGAGGCTCCTTCCACCCGCCCCGATCTAATGCGCAAGCACTGCACATGTGCAGAAGGCGTGCAGGCTCACATTTGCAAACCGGTAAGGTAAGGTAAGTGAATCACACCGCTGGAGCAAGGGTGAATGCAGCCTGGGTGCATTGGCGAGAATTCACTGGCGTGATACGTGACAGACGAATGCCAACCCTTCTTAAATCTACTGTTGCGCTGTATGGCACCGAATGCTGAGCAGCAACAACAGGGACCAAACGCTCTCTCCATGCCATGGAAATGGGAAGGCTCTGTTGGATATCGGGCATCTCCCTTCTTGACCACAGCACAAATGACACCATTCGACAGCATTTTGGTGTGGCAACGATTGTAGAGAAGATGAGTGAAAGCCGACTTCGCTGGTATGGACATGTCCACAGAGCAGGGCTTTCCACCATGGCCAATGTTAGGAATATAATCTAACGGTTGGGTTGGCAATATATAAATCATGTAACAATGCTATACCTGTTTCTCGTACTGTAAAATGTGATTGGTTGCTGTTTTCCTCAATCGGCCATAAGAGGGAGCCAGAATGACTGTTAGCTCCCTGTTTGTTAGATGCTGGGCTGATCTGATCCGAGTGTTTTGGAAGCTGGCTGTTAGAAAGTGCCGTGAGCTATTGGAAGTTTTGCAACTGCTAGCAAACTTTGAGAACTGAACTGATTATATGATACTGCACTATGTTATTTGGATTATCCCTTAACTGAAAGACATTGATGACTGACTGTCTTATCCGTGTATGACTTGGACTGTTTGATGGACTCTGATACCTCTATTTCCATGAAAGTAAAAGCCTACTTAAACTGCAGTGTCTCTGTATGCTGATTTGTGTGTTCTCCAACACAACTCTCACAACGCTTCTCTGAATGCCCTCGCTCTCCCAACGGAGAGCTTAACTAACAGCCAAGACCGCATGCCAACTAGAAGTCAATAGGCAGCAACCTCACAGGCGTCCAAAACAGCTGACAGTGCAAAGTAGCATTCAATGATCTGAAAATCAGACCCTTCACCTGTGGGAATACAGATACAGTTTAACAGAGTTGGAAGAGTTGGAAGGGACACCCTACACCATTTCTGACAGGTGATAGTCCAGTCTCCTCTTAAAAGCCTCCAGTGATGACGTTCCCACAACCTCCGAAGGCAACTTCTGTTCCATTGGAAGAAAATACAGTCCTGTGCAAAAGTTTTAGGCAGGCGTGAAAAAATGCTGTAAACGAAGAATGCTTTCAGAAATATAAATAATGACTTTTTTATATTTTTGTCAATTTTCAAAATGCAAAGTGAGCGAACAAAAGAAAAATCTAAATCAAATCAACATTTGGCGTTACTACCTTTTGCCTTCAAACCAGCATCCATTCTCATAGGTACACCTGCACAAAGTCGGGGATTTTGTAGGATTATAGTCAGGTGTATGATCAACCAATTATACCAAAAAGGTGCTAATGATCATCGATGTCACACGTAGGTTGAAGCCCAGTTATGAACTGACACAGAAACAACTGTGTAGGAGGCTTAAAACTGGGTGAGGAACAGCCAATCTCTGCTACCAAGGTGAGGTTGTGAAAGACAGTTTCATGTCATGGCAAGATTGAGCACAGGAACAAGGTAGTTATACTGCATCAACAAGGTCTCTCGCAGACAAAGATTTCAAGGCAGACTGGGGTTTCAAGATGTGCTGTTCAAGCTCTTTTGAAGAAGCACAAAGAAACGGGCAACCTTGAGGATCGTAGAGGCAGTGGTCGGCCAAGGAAACTTAGTGCAGCAGATGAAAGACACATCAAAGCTTATTTACCTTTGGAACGAGCTCCCCGTGGAGATTCGTACCCTCTCCACCGTCCAAGCCTTCCGCATAGCCTTGAAGAACTGGCTCGCCCGTCAGGCCTGGGGATAAGGATCGTTACCCCGCCCGAATGATGAATGTATGTTGTCTATTATTTTATTATATGTTGTTATCTTAATGTTGTATCCCCCCCTTCCTGGTTTTGTGTGAGCCGCCCTGAGTCCCCTCAGGGAAAAGGGCGGCCTACAAATGCTAATAAACCTAAACCTAAACCTAAACCTACCCTTCGAAATTGGAAGATATCCAGCAGTGCCATCAGTTCAGAACTGGCAGAAACCAGTGGGACCCAGGTACACCCATCTACTGTCTGGAGAAGTCTGGCCAGAAGTGGTCTTCATGGAAGAGTTGCAGCCGAAAAGCCATACTTCCGACGCGGGAACAAGGCCAAGCGACTCAAGCATGCATGAAAACATAGGAACTGGGGTGCAGAAAAATGGCAGCAGGACCGATGAGTCCAAATTTGAAATATTTGGCCGTAGCAGAAGGCAGTTTGTTCGTCGAAGGGCTGGAGAGCGGTATAATAATGAGTGTCTGCAGGCAACAGTGAAGTCTGGTGGAAGTTCCTTGAATGTTTGGGGCTGCATTTCTTCAAATGGAGTTGGAGATTTGATGTTGATGTTGATTTTATTTATATGCCGCCCTTTTCCCCGAAGGGGACTCAGGGCGGCTCACAACTCAACCAGGGAAGGGGGATACAAACAAGAATTTAAAACGACATAAAAAACAATGCATGATTAAAACACAACAGTCATACCAATTCGAGACGGGGGCAACAGTTCTTTAGCCCCAGGCCTGTCGGAACAGCCAGGTTTTAAGGGCTTTGCGGAAGGCCTGGAGGGTGGTGAGGGTTCGAATCTCCACGGGGAGTTCGTTCCAGAGGGTCGGAGCAGCCACAGAGAAGGCTCTCCTCTGGGTAGTCGCCAGTCGGCACTGGCCGGCGGATGGAATTCGGAGGAGGCCTAGTCTGTGGGATCTAATCGGTCTGGTGGAGGTAATTGGCAGGATTTGGTCAGGATTCATGGTGGTCTCAACGCTGAGAAATACAGGCAGGTACTTATCCATCATGCAATACCATCAGGGTATGATTGGCCCCCAATTTATTCTGCAGAAGGACAACGACCCCAAGCATACAGCATACAAAGTCATTAAGAACTATCTTCAGCGTCAAGAAGAACAAGAAGTACTGGGAGGGATGGCATGGCCCCCACGGAGCCCTGATCTCAACATCATCGAGTGGGTCTAGGATTACATGAAGAGACAGAAGGATGTGAGAAAGCCTACATCCACAGAGGATTTGTGGTTCTCCAAGATGCTTGGAACAACCTACCAGCCGAGTTCTTTCAAAAACTGTGGGCAAGAGTGCCTAGAAGAATTGCTGCTGTTTTGAAGGCAAAGGGTGATCACACCAAATATTGATTTGATTTAGATTTCTCTTTTGTTCATTCACTGCATTTTGTTCATTTATGAACATAAATGTTTAACACTTCCATTTTTGAAAGCATTCTTTGTTTACAGCATTTTTTCACGCCTGCCTAAAACTTTTGCACGGTACTATATATCTATATCTATCATAATATATATGCTCCAACTGCCCCATTTACATTATTTTTTTATAATACAATACAATAGCAGAGTTGGAAAGGACCTTGGAGGTCTTCTAGTCCAACCCCCTGCCTAGGCAGGGAACCCTATACCCTTTCAGACAAATGGCTATCCAACATCTTCTTAAAGACTTCCAGCGTTGGGGCATTCACAACTTCTGGAGGCAAGTTCTGTTCCACTGATTCATTGTTCTCACTGTCAGGAAATTTCTCCTCAGTTCTAAGTTGCTTCTCTCCTTGATTAATTCCACCCCATTGCTTCTTGTCCTGCCTTCAGGTGCTTTGGAGAATAGTTTGACTCCTTCTTCTTTGTGGCAGCCTCTGAGATATTGGAACACTGCTATCATGTCTCCCCCAGTCCTTCTTTTCATTAAACTAGACATACCCAGTTCCTGCAACCGTTCTTCATATGTTTTAGTCTCAGGTCCCCTAATCCTCTTTGTTGCTCTTCTCTGCACTCTTTCTAGAGTCTCCACATCTTTTCTACATCGTGGTGACCGAAACTGAATGTAGTATTCCAAGTGTGGCCTTACCAAGGCATTATAAAGTGGTAGTAACACTTCATGTGATCTGGATTCTTTCCGTCTGTTTATGCAGCCTAGAACTGTGTTGGCTTTTTTGGCAGCTGCTGCACACTGCTGGCTCCTATTTAAATGGTTGTCCACTAGGATTCCAAGATCCCTCTCACAGTTACTATTATTTCTTTTTGGCAGTCTTATTTGTCAGTCAGAATTCCCATTTGTTCCTTTTTAAAATTCCACTCCAGATTGACATCCCGTTCTCCGGCTGAAATATTTTGGTTCCCAGGGCAGCAATTAAATAAATAGCAGTTAAAATGGAAACAAGAACAGAGAATAAAAACAACACATGTAAAAAGATATATTCACACACAAATAAGATAAGGAACCAGAATAAAAATAATTCAAATGTAGTTGTTGGTTTTTTTTTTAAGAAAAAGCCCAGAAATATTTTAAAAAGTGAATGGAATAAGAGGCATGATTTCTATGCAAACTGGAAGTATGTACACAATGTAATTTTCTAATGGACACCATGGAAGTGGCTCAGCAGATGATTCTGGAATCTTAATACAGAATAACAGAGTCGGAAGGGACCTTGGAGGTCTTCTAGTCCAACCCCCTCCCCAACCAGAAGACTCTATACCATTTCTGACAAGTGGCTGTCCAGTCTCTTCTTGAAAGCCCCCAGTGATGGAATACCCACAACCGTGTGTGTGTGTGTGTGTGTGTGTGTGTGTGTGTGTGTGTGTGTGTGTGTGTGTGAGAGAGAGAGAGAGAGGGAGAGATTATGTATCTTCTGGATGCTGGAATATAGGAATTAGTAGATTGGCTTTCAAGGTGGTCTGAACTAGTGATTCTAACTTGCATAAAATGGAGGTAGCCCTTGATTTACAACAATTCATTTAGTGACTGTTTTGAAATTACAATGGCACTGCAAAATGTGACTTATACCTGTGGTTCACACTTTGGACCATTGCAGCATCCCCATGGTCACGTGATCAAAATTCAGACGCTTGTCAACTGATTCATATTTATGATGGTCGCAGTATCAAGATGGGCAGAGATTTAAACTAGATTTAGGAGCTCCGAGGTGGCACAGTGGTTAGAGTGCAGTATTGCAGGCTACTTCAGCTGACTACTAGCTGCAGTTTATTTATTTATTTATTTATTTATTTGTTTATTAGACTTATATACCGCTTCATAGGGCTTTCAGCCCTCTCTAAGCGGTTTACAATTTTTTTAGCAAATTGAGTCAGCAACTTGCCCCCACAGTCCGGGTCCTCATTTCCCCCACCTCGGAAGGATGGAAGGCTGAGTCGACCTTGAGCCGGTGAGATTTGAACCGCTGAGCTGCAGATCTCAATCAGCTAAAGTGGCCTGCAGTACTGCACCCTAACCACTGCGCCACCTCGGCTCTCAGCAGTTCAATTTCACCGGCTCCAGGTGTTCTGAGCTAGGCTTCCCCAAAAAGCACAAAGCAGATTCCTGGTCCCGACAAAACCCCTTTTATTAAACGAATGTGAATTCCTCTCATTCCCATTCAGCAAAGGCCTGTTAAACAGTCTTTCAAAGGTAAATTTATGACCACAGACCTTATCTAGCTTGGAAATCTGCCATGTAAATAATTTGCAAATGCAGGGCTGTGCAAGGAAAGACTTGGCACAGAGTCTCTGAGATTCACGGACAGATCTTCACGCTCCTGAAATGAACGAATGAACAAATTGTTTCCCACTTTTTTCCCCAACAAAAATCCCACTCCCCTTTCACTCCTCTTTTATTTCTTATGGGAGGGGCCATTCACCGTCCACCGCTTTACTCTCAAGTCGACCCTGATTTCACAGCTGTTTTTTTTTCTTCGGGCAGCTCTGCGTAGGCACACACTGGGAACAGGCTCCAACTGTTCCTCTGCCTCACTGCCGTCTAGCTCCGAAGGCAGCTGAGAACTGCCAGATGGCCTTGGCCCCATCTCTGCCTCCAACACAGAACCCTCCTCCGAGCCGTCCCCAGCCTCCAGGCCTGGCCCATGTTCCTCCCCAACCTCCTCACTATCCGACTCTGCTGCCTGACCTCCACAATACAAGGTTGACTCAGCCTTCCATCCTTCCGAGGTGGGTAAAATGAGGACCCAGATTGTTGGGGGCAAGAGGCTGACTCTGTAAACCGCTGAGAGAAAGCTGTAAATCATTGTGAAGTGGTATATAAGTCTAAGTGCTATTGCCATTGCTATTAATACCAGAAGCACAGTCAAACAGTAAACAATGCTCTAATCAAGGAAGTACCAACTTACACAATCTTAAACAACAGTCTAATGAAGGAACTGCAAGGAGAAAACCATGCTCCCAGTAACATTGGCAGGGCAAACTACTTACAAATAAACAGAGTGCAAATGGCACACTCATTTGCACTTATGATGTTGCCTAGTAGGGTAATGAAATGTCTTCAAGCAAACAACTAAGCTCAGAGAGCATTAAGGACCCGCAGCCACATATATTCTCTTCTATCAAGACCGAACTCTTAACTACTTGAGGCTTATTTATTTATTCATGTGTGGGATTTGCATACCGCATTAATCTCCAAGGATTGCTGGTGATTAACACCAATAAAAACATCCCACTAATATGCAACATTTTATGATAAAAATAATATAGAGCAAGAACAATAACACAGAGCAATAAAACCACTAATAGCATCAGCCCAAATTATCCCCTAAAGCACTCTTGGAGAGCTCTATTTGAACCAGCTTCAGAAAGCTAAATCTAATTTTCAGAGGGAGGTTGGATGTCATTTTCTGGAAGCTACAAGATGGATTTCAGAATTATTCTCCTCCTCATTTCTTGCAGGAATTAAAAAGCAGAATCAACATCTTTTCGTGGAGTTCAACTTTTGTTGACCCACAGAACATGCAGCTTCTTTAAGACGATATGGAAGTGATTTTCTATTGTCTTTTTCCATTTTTTTAAAAAAAGAAAATTACCAGTATAGGCTGCAATTCTCAGGTTTCTAGGAAGTTATCTATCCAGATGTGAACTGGTGTTATTGTTCCTGCTTAGCTTTCTAGATCTGCCAAGGTCAGCGAGCTAGTTCCACAGAGTAAGATCTGGAAAAATGCTTATATATTACTTAAATAGATGGTGTATTGACAGATATCAATAATAATAATGGCAGACTTTATTTTCCTGGGCTCCGAGATCACCGTGTTTCCCTGAAAATAAGACAGGCTAGGTAACATCTTCAGCGGAGTTTAGGGGATATCAGTGATGATGCTCTTCTGTTTATAAGGGCTTCAGGTATGGGTGTGTCAAGCGTTGTGATTATTGTGGCCCACCAGCAGCCAGTGGAGCTGGTGGCAGACTCGGACCGTGAGGAGGTAGGGGAGGAACATGGGCCAGTCCTGGAGTCTGGGGAAGGCTCTGATGAGGGCTCTGCATCAGAGGCAGAGAGGGGACCAGGGCCCTCCAACAGTTATCAGCTGCCTTCGGAGTTGGATATCAGTGGGGCAGAAGAACAGCTGGAGCCTGTTCCCAATGTGTGTATACACAGAGCTGACAGGAGAAGGGGACAGTTAAGGAACTAGGGATGACTCTGGAGTAAAGGCACAGGTGGACGGTGAATGGTTCCTTCCATTAGGAATAAAGAGGAGTGAAAGGGGAGTGGACTTTGCAAAAGACAATTAGCTCGCTTAATTAGTGTGAAGATTTGTTTGTGACTCTCAGAGACTCCTTGCCAAGTATTTTCTTGTACAGCGTTGTGTTTGGATGGATGGATGGATGGATGGATGGATGGATGGATGGATGGATGGATGGATGGATGGACGGACAGAGACAGATAGTATAGGTAGATAGAGATGATGATGATGATGATGATGATGATGATGGTGATGATGATGATGATGATAGATAGATAGATAGATAGATAGATAGATAGATAGATAGATAGATAGATGGCAAATGACAGACAGCTAGATAGAAATGAGAGACAGATGAGAGAATGAAATGATAGATAGATAGATAGATAGATAGATAGATTGATTGATTGATTGATTGATAGATGATAGATAGATGATAGATAGATAGATGATAGATAGATAGATAGATAGATAGATAGATATTAGATAGATAGATTGATTGATTGATTGATTGATTGATAGATGATAGATAGATAGATAGATAGATAGATAGATAGATGATAGATATAGATAGATAGATAGATAGATAGAGATAGATAGATAGATAGATAGATAGATAGATAGATAGATAGATAGATAGATAGATAGATGGATGATAGATAGGTGATAGATGATAGATAGATAGATAGATAGATAGATAGATGATAGATAGATAGATAGATAGATAGATAGATAGATAGATAGATAGATAGATAGATAGATAGATAGATAGATAGATAGATGAAGATAGAATAGGAAATAGAAGGTACCAACCTACAGGGGGGAAAGTATAAAAATCTTCCAATATGCAAGACAGAGAGAATAATTTTTTTTATTACTAAGCCCCAAACATCCCCAGCAGTGTTTTTCCTTAAGGGCACTTTTGAATGACAATTTTCCAACTTAAAGCATCAAACCTGCTATCAGCCTGGGTAAATTGTTAGCTGACCAGGAACTAAAACATTCTGACTGTTCATTTTATGTCAGGTTATTTTTCTACTTCCAGACCTGCTGTCTGAAAAGTACCCAGCGAAAGCGTTCGTGTTTTTTTAACTCTGCAAGACTTCCTACGGCATTAAAAAAAACCCACATTTTTAATTCTGCCTTTCTCTGCATCTAAAGTGATTGTGACTGAATTAGTCTGCGCCTCTAGCTGTCCTTCTGATTCAAAAAGATCCATCAAGTTGCAGCTTGGGATCAACCCAACTTTGCTAATATCCATTGCCAGATCTGTGGCAGAAATATATTGTTTGATTTTCGTAACACACGTAACCAGGTTAGTTAACACTGGAGAAACTGCTGGAGCCCCATTGCGACCCCATGGACAGCGTTCCTCCAGGCCTTCCTGTCCTCTACCATCCTCTGGAGTCCATTTAAGCTCACACCGACTGCTTTGGTGACTCCATCCAGCCACTTCATTCTCTGTCGTCCCCTTCTTCTTTTGCCCTCCATCGTTCCCAGCATGAGGCTCTTCTCCAGGGAGTCCTTTCTTCTCATTAGGTGACCAGAGTATTTGAGTTTCCTCTTCAGGATCTGGCCTTCTAAAGAGCAGTCAGGGTTGATCTCCTCTAGGACTGACCAGTTGGATCTCCTTGCAGTCCAAGGGACTCAATGCAGGAGTCTTTTTCTCCAGCACCAGAGTTCAAAGGTCTCCATTCTTTGGCGCTCAGCCTTCCTTATGGTCCAACTTTCAGTTAATCTTTAATTGTGCTTATTTTTTTGTCGTTTATGACATTAAAAGTAAACTCAACCCATGTAGTTAATTAGTAGTAGTAGTAGTAGTAGTTCTTCTTCTTCTTCTTCTTCTTCTTCTTCTTCTTCTTCTTCTTCTTCTTCTCCTTCTCCTTCTCCTTCTCCTTCTCCTTCTCCTCCTCATCTCTTCTCCTTCTCCTTCCCCTCCTCCTCCATCTCTTCTCCTTCTCCTCCTTCTCCTCCTTCTCCTCCTCCTCCTCCTCCTCCATCTCTTCTCCTTCTCCTTCACTTCCTCCTCTTTCTCCTCCTTTTCTCCTCCTTCATTTCCTCCTCATTCTCCTCCTCCTCCTCCTCCTCAAATCCCATTGCCTTCTAGCATCCTGAATCATAGGATGAGGAAGGAGTGCTGGATATGTTCGCCATCCTGAGTTATTTATGGAAATAATAAAGGTGGAATACAAACAAACAAATAAAATAGATTCCTCCAAGCTCCATACATCTGGATTTTACGGAAATGTAACACAATATAAACCTCTCCACACAAAGCCGGGCAAACTTGCTTTCTGACTTAAAATCGCTATGAAAGATTTCTAAAAGCATTGCCCTTTCCTTGAAAAGAAGAAAATAAAAAAGTGCAGAGAATGAAATCCACTTTTCTTGTTTTAAATCCACACCTGACCTCAAACAGGGGCAGGGAAAAAAAACCAGGTTAGAAGGGGGGGGGAAACTCCAATTAATTCAAGCACAATCAGTATAATTGCCCTGTGCAACACAATTATTGTTCGATGTAAGAAGCTTATTCCAAATCTGATACAAAACACTTTAAAAACACATACACGCATACATACACAGCCGGAATAGCTTAATTAATAAACATTGATTGCACTCATTGACTGCTGCAAATTGTATTAAATATTAATAGTATTTTGTATATTTTATGTGTCTCATGAAAGTTTTATATTTTTGCCCTGCAGCTGCAGTAGATTTTTATGTAAGCCTGGGAATGTGAATGTGGGTGACTCTCTTAACACATCCGAGTGTGTAACCATAAATAAAACCAAACTCATTTAAGGCTTCGCAAATCAAATGCACACAAGTTTGTACATGCATTCGCAACCTCACAACAAATACCCTTTACGTACAACTCCTCCAGTGTGAAGTTCATTCCCAGAAAGGAGGAAATGGGGGCAGAGAGAGGGAGAGAGAATGAGAACAAGCATAGATAATGAACGAAACGGAAATCCACCGTCAAACATTATTCATTCAGAACCTGGGCTCCAAAAACACAAAAAAGGACACATTGTGATTCATCCAAACAGAGTTTTCGTATTCCTCGCCTATAGACAGAATCTTGCCAAGCTAAAGAAGCCTATTGCCTACATCAAATATATACTCGGGGAAGTATTAGGGAGCAGCTGTCTTCCCCCTCTCTCTCACACACTGTTGGAAGAGATGTCCTTCTGGGTTCAGTTCCAAGTGGGGAAAAATACACTGGAAAGACGGAGGCTGCTTGGAAAGATGGTTTTTAAAGGTGGACAGGATTACATGGTTTGAGGTCCGGGGGTGGGGGTGGGGGAAGGGATCACATGTCTTGAAGATCTTGAAGAAGAAAAAGGGGGAGAGATGCTGAGAGAGCCTGAGTCTTATACCCCCTCTTGGGCCCCATCTTGGAGTTTCCTGTTCCTTTGCAGGAAATGCACTCTGATTGGTGGTCAGACTCCCAGGGGGCGGGGGTCTTAGCTAATTCTCTAGGCTGTCTGTCTTTTGAGTCCCAAGCTTGGTTGAGCTGTTGCTGGGTGATGATGTAATGAAAGGGCTTTGGGATTCCTATTATGAAGGAGGTAGATCTTTGTTATGTAGAATCGCCTGGCTCAGGCCTTAATGGCCCATTGACAAAAGTGGGAGGATGAGTTTTTGCCTCCCTTTTAGGAGGAATATTCGTAAAATATTTCATTTTTCTAGGAGAGGGGTGGGTGCTAACTTCCTACAATACAAACTATGTTACTGAAGTGACTTGTCTCTTGCTCCTCTGGAATTCAGCCCCTCCCTCCTGGGAATCCAGACCACATTCCATCACAGTGAGCCTAAAAGAAAATTAAGTGGTTTTTTTTAAAAAAAAAAAATCAGGGCAAATTGGTCTACCCAATTATGGAGCGGAGCATAGTGTCCCACTTTCGCCTTTTAGCCCCACAATCCATGAGCCTTCACAGGCAGTCGCTTTCATGGCAAACTATTTTTGTGTTGAATTTATGTTTTACCGATAAAACATAATTTATTTCTTGGTTGGTAAAACGTAAATTCAACACTAAAAGAAAACTATAGATAAACAAATCATAAAAATGCTTGCATTACTTGTTGTAAAGGTAAAGGTTCCCCTCGCACATATGTGCTAGTCATTCCTGACTCTAGGGGGCTGTGCTTATCTCTTTTTCAAAGCGGAAGAGCCAGCGCTGTCCGAAGACGTCTCAATGGTCATGTGGTCAGCATGACTAAATGCCGAAGGCGCATGGAATGCTGTTACATTCCCACCAAAGGTGCTTCCCATTTTTTTACTCACATTTTTTACATGCTTTCAAACTGCTAGGTTGGCAGGAGCTGGGACAAGTAACGGGAGCTCACTCCGTTACTCAGCGCTAGGTATTCAAACCGCCAAACTGCTGACCTTTCTGATCAACAAACTCAGGCTCTTAGCCACTGAGCCACTGCGTCCCAATTACTTTTTGTAATGAGGTGCAAAAAAATCAGTCACACTACTACAGTGAGTACTCGCTATTGCTTGGGCAGGAAGAAATCTTCCACTTTCACAAAGTAACTTTAAGGTTTTTCTACCGCCTGCTTTGAGCCAGTCAATCTTCTCATCTCAAGGGCTCCTGATATTTTAGGGTTCACTTGTCATAGCAATAGCAGTTAGACTTATATACCGCTTCATAGGGCTTTCAGCCCCCTCTAAGCGGTTTACAGAGTCAGCATATTGCCCCCAACAACAATCCGGGTCCTCATTTTACCCACCTCGGAAGGATGGAAGGCTGAGTCAACCCTGAGCTGGTGAGATTTGAACAGCCGAACTGCAGAACTGCAGTCAGCTGAAGTAGCCTGCAGTGCTGCATTTAACCACTGCGCCACCTCGGCTCTTACAGGTGGGGCACCCGTTTATCAAAAACCGCAAAGTGGTGAAATTGCTCTCTGCCAGCTCTCTTAACTTCAGTACCCGGAATATTACAATCTGTGCTTCTTTCTGTTTTCTTTTTTTTTTTTTTAAGGGTGCACAATTTCAAGAAAAGTATTGGAATGCACCCAGCCCTCGTTTTCAGTTTTTAAGGGTGGCCTTTAGAGTATTCACAGGCCCAGTGACATCTCTGTTGATACAGATGATGTTGGAAGCTGGCATATACAGCATGGTTGCTTAATTTGGTTTTTTTAATTACAATCTTTAAAAAGTTAAATAGCTAAACTTTTCTAGGGGCATAGAGTACGATGGTGTCTTGTGAATTCCATACCATTTTGTAATAGAATAGAATAGAATAGAATAATTGATTAGAGTAGAATAGAATAGAATAGAATATTGAATAGAGTAGAATAGAATAGATAATAGAGTAGAGTAGAGTAGAGTAGAGTAGAGTAGAGTAGAGTAGAGTAGAGTAGAGTAGAGTAGAGTAGAGTAGAGTAGAGTAGAGTAGAGTAGAGTAGAGTAACAGAGTTGGAAGTTGGGAAGTTTCTCCGTAGTTCTAGGTTGCTTCTCTCCTTGATGACTTTCCATCCGTTGTTTCTTGCCTTGCCTTCTGATGCTTTGGTAAATAAGTTGACCCAATAGAATAGAATAACAGTGTTGGAAGGGACCTTGTAGGTCATCTAGTCCAACCCAAGCAGGAGACCTGACACCATTTCTGACAGATGGCAGTCCAGTCTATTCTTGAAAGCCTCCAGTGAGGAAGTTCCCACAACTTCTGAAGGCAACTTCTGTTCCATGGGTTGATTGTTCTTCATTGTCAGAAAATTTCTCCTTATTTCTAGATCGAATCTCTCCATGTTCAGGTTCCAACCATTATTCCTTGTCTGGCCTTTAGGTGCTTTGGAAAAATAGCTTGACCACCCTCCCCCCTCTGCTCCACTCGTCTCCCCACCCTCAGGTTGCCACTACCGGTTCAGCCGAACCGGCTGAATACCACCTCTGGTCATAAGTCACATTTTTCAGGGCTGGGGTAACTTCAAGTAGTCACTAAACAAACTGTTGGAAATCGGGGACTACCTGTATCGAAACAGATCACCCTCGCTCTATTTTTTCAGAAAAGTTTTTTTTGTGTTCCCTTACATACAATTTAGTGGTGGGATTCAGACGGTTCACACCTGTTCAGGAGAACCGGTTGTTAACTTTCTAAGCAGTCCGGAGAACCGGTTGTTGGAAGAAATCCCCTTTTGGTTTTTCCCACTTTACAGGGCTAATCCTGTAAGGAAGGCAGGAAGGAAACATCCTGGTGCTGTTTCTAGCCTAAACTTTACTGCCCTGCTTACAGAAACTGGCTCTCCGGTTAACCCTTATTATATTGTAGCAATTAAGGCGAAGCGCCTATCAATGTGAGTGATGTTGAGTTGGCCACGCCCACCCAATCACATGGCCATCAAGCCCCGCCTACCCAGCTGGTCATCAGGGCAGAGAACCGGTTGTTAAATTATTTGAATCCCACCACTGATACAATTATAGGTATACATTCACATAGTTATTATTCTTTTTTTACATTTGTCGTTCTTATGCATTTGTCATTCCATTTACAGTATTATAACATACCGTTTGGGTTGCTTTGTTTACCATCCCTCGCGTGTTTTGACACCACCTTCCTTTTCTCTTTCTTTTCTCCCTCCCTCCCTTCTCTACTTCCTTCCTTCCTCCCTTCCTTTCCCTTCCTCCTTCCCTTACCTCTTCCCCCAAGCTCGCTCTTAATAGATGAACTCTCTCTTTTTATTCCAGCCATATGGAAATCAAGTAATCCGGAACAAGCTACTCCTTGTGAAAATTTTAAATTCCCAGCAATTCTCTTAATTCAATTAAGCCCCGAAGAAGGTTTTTTGTTTTAAAAAAACAAACGAAAATAAATAAAATAAAACAAAGACACTCCATTATTATTTTCTATACACAATTTCACTGCTTGGTTCCAAAAGAAATGAAAAAGTACAGCTGGTCGGTTTGAGTTCATTTATCAATTTATGCAGTATTATATGGTTTTTATGTGTAATCGTATTTGCAGAGAATTTTTATAGCCTTGGGGGGGGGTGTTCCCCCTCCACCAGTTATATCTGCGGTATGTACTGGAAGCAGACGGGAGGAAAAAAATGATAAGTGCCAATCTTCTTTTTCAAGCACACTGAAGAAAGTACCGTAAATATTATCATTTATTAGTTTGCCCTTCCAGAGTCGATCTCCAAAATATAATGATGGGAGCCAACGGCCTTTTCTAATTATTATCACTGCTTATTGCATTATGGATTGGTAGTGACAATTGTGTGTTTCTTCGAAGGCTTAACAAAAAAGAAATCCCAAACTGGTTTGAAAACAAATAAGCCACGTGCTTTAAATGCAAGGAATTAATCGCCGTCCTGCAGAACTGTTTTTGCCTTAAAAGCACAGGTAGTCCTCGACTTACGACGGTTTGCTTAGCGACCATTCAGAGTTATAACGGCACTCAAAAAAGTGGCCTATGATTGTTTTTCACACTTATGACCGGTTGCAGTGTCCCCATAGTTACATGATCAAAATTCAGCCAAATGGCAGCTGATTCGCATTTATGACGGTGGCCCTGTCCTGGGGTCACGTGATCCTCTTTTGCGACCTGCCTACAGGCAAAGTTCAATAGGGAAGCCAGATTCACTTAACAACCGGGTTGCTAACGTGTCAACTGCGATGATTGACTTAACAACCGTGGCAAGGAAGGCAGCAAAAGGGGGCAAATCTGTTAGGAATATAATCTAACGGTTGGGTTGGCAATATATAAACCATGTAACAATGCTGTACCCATACTGTAAAATGTGATTGGTTGCTGTTTTCCTCAATTGGCCATAAGAGGGAGCCAGAACGACTGTTAGCTCTCTGTTTCGTTAGATGCTGGGCTGATCTGATCTGAGTGTTTTTGGAAGCTGGCTGTTAGAAAGTGCCGTGAGCTATTGGAAGTTTTGTAACTGCTAGCAAACTTTGAGTACCAGACTGATTATATGATTATGTTATTTGGATTATCCCTTAACTGAAAGGCATTGATGACTGACTGTCTTATTCGTGTATGACTTGGACTGTTTGATGGACTCTGATACCTCTATTTCCATGAAAGTAAAAGCCTATTTAAACTGCAGTGTCTCTGTATGCTGGTTTGTGTGTTCTCCAACAACACTCTCACAACGCTTCTCTGAACGTACTTGCTCTCCCAACGAGGAGCTTACCTAACACTGAACCAATGCCTCACTTAACAACATGAATATTGGGCCCAATTGTGGTCGTAAGCGAAGGACTACCTCTTCGATTTAAATTGCGGTTCCCCAAGTCATTGAAGCCAGAGTTCATGCAGGATGTTTAGAGCATGTAGTAGGCACATTCACAAAATGGTTGCCACTCTTGGTTTTTCCTTTAGTCAGAATGGCAGCAAACTCTCCCCCCCCCCCCCGTGGGGGGGGGTCTCTCATACCAGTTGGACTTTTCTGGGGTCCAAATAAATGCAAATAAATATGATGCTTCTGTGGCAGGCCTATTTATGAGTAGAGGCTGTCCTTGACTTACATCCATTCATTTAGTGACCGTTGGCAAGTTATGACGTCACTGAAAGAAAATGACTTTTGACCGTTGTTTTTCACCCTTCCAACCATTGCAGCATCCCTGCTGTCGCACGATCAAAATTCAGATGCTTGGCAATTGATTCACACTTACGACAGTCGCAGGGTCATGTGATCCTCTTTTGCGACCTTCCGACGACCAAAGCCACGGGGGATGCCAGATTCCCTGAACAACCCTGTGATTAAACAACTGCAGTGCTTCCCTTAACAACGGTGGCAAGAAAGGTCATAAAATGGGGAGAAACTCACTCAACTGTTTCGCTTAGCAACAGAAATTTGGGGCACAATTGTGGTCGTAAGACAAGGGCTACCTGTAATTTCTTTTCTCTGTTTTTTTTTTTAAAGTCAGGTGTTGGAATTGGTTGGGTGGGTACACTGGTCCCAATATTTCAGCATCTTCAGCATCTACTTGAACATCGAGGGGTCTGGAGGCTAAAACATAGGAAGAATGGTTGCAGGAACTGGGTATGTCTAGTTGAATGAAAAGAAGGACTGGGGGAGACATGATAGCAGTCTTCTGATATCTCAGGGGTTGCCACAAAGAAGAGGGAGTCAAACCATTCTCCAAAGGACCTGAGGGTAGAACAAGAAGCAATGGGTGGAAACTAATCAAGGAGAGAAGCAATCTAGAACTAAGGAGAAATTTCCTGACAGTTGGAACAATTAATCAGTGGAACAACTTGCCTCCAGAAGTTGTGAATTCTCCAACACTGGAAGTTTTTAAGAAGAGATTGGACAACCATTTGTCTGAAGTGCTGTAGGGTTTCCTGCCTAAGCAGGGGGTTGGACTAGAAGACCTCCAAGGTCCCTTCCAACTCTGTTATTCTATTCTATTGGGTCAACTTATTTACCAAAGCATCAGAAGGCAAGGCAAGAAACAACGGATGGAAAGTCATCAAGGAGAGAAGCAACCTAGAACTAAGGAGAAACTTCCCAACAGTGAGGACAATTATCCCTTCCAACTCTGTTATTCTATTCTATTCTACTCTACTCTACTCTACTCTACTCTACTCTACTCTACTCTACTCTACTCTACTCTACTCTACTCTACTCTACTCTACTCTAATTATCTATTCTATTCTATTCTACTCTACTCTATTTTCTTTTCTATTCTATTCTACTCTACTTTACTCAATTATCTATTCTATTCTATTCTATTCCATTCTACTCTACTCTAATTATCTATTCTATTCTATTCTACTCTACTCAATTATCTATTCTATTCTATTCTATTCTACTCTACTCTACTCTAATTATCTATTTTACTCTACTCTAATTATCTATTCTATTCTATTCTATTCTATTCTACTCTACTCAATTATCTATTCTATTCTATTCTACTCTACTCTACTCTACTCTACTCAATTATCTATTCTATTCTATTTTATTCCATTCCATTCTACTCTACTCTTCTCTACTCTCTATTCTATTCTTTCAAATTACGATGGATATCAGATTACACCTTCGGGGACCTATAAGAAGACCTCCCAAAAATCACCGAGATCAGGCAGAACAAGATGTTTAACTTCAGCGAGCCAGATACAAACCGTGAACAGCTTTTGAGGTAATTTACCAAGCCTTTGTATTTTGTCCAGAGACAAATCAGCAACTGGTGAAATGGTTTTAAGTACCGGTATCATGATATCTTCAAATTGCCCCAGAGAGAGAGCTACCTGCCAATTTTTTAAAACCAGCTGATGTTTGGGAATTATATACACAAAGAACGTTCCACATAAAATAAGTAAGCTGCAGGAGCGCAGTCTCAAGAGCTGGGACGAACGGTCTGCTGAAAAAATTAGTTTTGTTTCTTGTCCCGTTTTTTAAAAAAAAAGAAGAAGAAGAAAAGACTCTTGCAATTCCCGGTCCGTTAACTGGCTCTCTAGCCTTACATTCCTCAACTTTGGCAGCTTCAAAATGGGTGGGTTTTTTCAATTCCTGGAGTGTTGTCATTTGATAGTGTTAAAGGTATGATCAGATTAACAGAGTTGGAAGGGACCTTCTAGGTCATCTAGTCCAACCCCTCGCCTAAGCAGGAGACCCTACACCATTTCTGACAAACGGCAGTCCAGTCTCTTCTTGAAAGCTTCCAGTGATGAAGCTCCCTCAACTTCCAAAGGCAACTTCTGTTCCAAGGGTTGATTTTTCCCACTTGTTTGTTTGTTTGTTTGTTTATTATATTTATATGCCGCCCTTTCTCCCCGAAGGGGACTCAGGGCGGCTCACAACTCAAACCAGGGAAAGGGGATACAGACAAAAATTAAAAAAAACACACATAACAATGCATAATTTAAAAACACAACAGTCATACCATTCGAGACGGGGGCAACAGTTCTTAGCCCCAGGCCTGTTGGAACAGCCAGATTTTAAGGGCTTTGCGGAAGGCCTGGAGGGTGGTGAGGGTTCGAATCTCCACGGGGAGTTTGTTCCAGAGGGTTGGATTGGCCACAGAGAAGGCTCTCCTCCGGGTAGTCGCCAGTCGACACTGGCCGGCGGATGGAATTCGGAGGAGGCCTAATCTGTGGGATCTAATCGGTCTGGTGGAGGTAATTGGCAGCAGGCGGTCTCTCAAGTACCCAGGTCCAATACCATGAAGGGCTTTATAAGTGAATTTGTCAGAAAATTTCTCCTTATTTCCAGGTTGAATCTCTCCTTGGTCAGTTTCCATCCATTATTCCTTGTCTGGCCTTCGGGTGCTTTGAAAAATAGCTGGACCCCCCCCCCCCCTCCTCTCTGTGGCAGCCCCTCAAATATCAGAAGACTGCTATCATGTCTCCCCTGGTCCTTCTCTTCACTAGACTAGCCATGCCCAGTTCCTGCAATCGTTCATCATGTGTTTTAGCTTCCAGTCCACTAATCTTCTTGGTTGGTCTTCTCTGCACATCTGTTGTACTTGCTGTCTCCCTTCTTTCTTGTTTTGCTACTATTGGTTGTTAATTTTAATTAGAGGACAGGAACCATTTGAGAATATGCTTTGGCGTATGGAAAGGGCCAATGGGGAGAGAAAAGGAGGCGATAGTGTATAATCTATCATCATTAAACTAGCCATGCCCAGTTCCTGCAACACTCACAGATTAGCACAGAGCAACAACAGGGTCCAAACAGTAGAGAATATAGAATAACAGAATTGGAAGGGACCTTGGAGGTCTTCTAGTCCAACCCCTTGCTTAGGCAGGAAACCCTAAATAGTTATTCAATATCTCCTTGAAAACTTCCAGTGTTGGGGCATTCATAACTTCTGGGGGTAGTTTGTTCCGCTGATTAATTGTTCTAACTGTCAGGAAATTTCTCCTTAGTTCTAAGTTGCTTCTCTCCTTGATTAGTTTCCACCCAATGCTTCTTGTTCTGCCTTCAAGTGTCTTGGAGAATAGCTTGACTCCTTCTTCTTTGTGGCAGCCCCTTATATATTGGAAGACTGCTATCATGTCTCCCCTGGTCCTTCTTTTCATTAAAGTAGACATACCCAGTTCCTGCAACCGTTCTTCATACGTTTTAGCTTCCAGTCCCCTAATCATCTTGGTTGCTCTTCTCTGCACTCTTTCTGGAGTCTCAACATGTTTTTCATAGTATGGTGATCAAATGGATGTAAGCTTTTCTAAGCGAAGCTGCCTTTTGCAATTGACCGATGGTGATTTTGTCAATGCCGATAGTGTTCAAGGGATGCTCCAGTTGTTTGAGGATTGCACCCAAGACGCCTCGGACAGTTGGGGCTATCTTGGCTTTCTTTTGACACAGTCGTTCTATTTCTATTTGCAGATATAGAAATACATGGATATAGAAGTGCAGATGGTTTTTGACTTACGACAGTTCATTTAGTGACCGTTCTAAATCACAATGGCACTGAAAAAAAATGATCTACAACCATTTTTTGTTGTAGTTGCAGGGGAAGTAGTATATACTGCTGGAGAAAAATGATGGCAGTCATTTCAAATCCTCCCCACCTCCTTTTATAGAGCTGGGAAGTGGGACCTGCTGGGGTTTCCCGTTCCTCATTAGCCAGAGATACTGCCGAGAGAGTGCAGAATACAAACCCTGATAATGTCAAGAATATCCTTGTAAACTTCCTTAAGTGCAGCGGAGAACCTGATTCAAGGTTGTCAGATTCGGCAAGAGCATCATGTTAAACATGCTGACATCCCTGCTAGCCATCCGTCAGTGTCTTCCCACTATCTCCCAAACATGGACTCACTAGCAAACTGATCAAGAGGTCATCGTTTGTGGCTTTAGGGCTTCCATGCGCTGAATCATTTGTATTCAGCGCCAAACGCAGCAAGAAGTAAGAAGCCTAGTTTCGTGTTTTGCTGTAATAAATGGTGCCGCCAATGTGTGTGTGTTTGTGTGTGTGTGTGAGAGAGAGAGAGAGAGGGAGAGAGACGTACATGCATGCATGCATACCCTGTTTCCCCTAAATTAAGACCTCCCCTGATAATAAGCCCAATCGGGCTTTTGAGCGCATGCACTAAAATCAGCCCTCCCCTGAAAATAAGCCCTCCCTGAAAATATTGCAACACAGCAGCAGCCATGAGATGACCACTCTTGCCACCTCCTGTACCTCAAAAATAATAAGACCTCCCCGAAAATAAGGCCAAGCGCTTATTTCAGGGGTCAAAAGAAAATAAGACCCTGTCTTATTTTCGGGGAAGCACGGTTCATTCATTCATTCATTCATTCATTCATTCATTCATTCATTCATTCATTCATTCATTCAATGTATGTTGCTTACTATTTTATTATATGTCTCTATGTCAATGTCTGTTTCCCCCTCCCTGATTTTATGTGAGCCGCCCTGAGTCCCCTCAGGGAAAAGGGCGGCCTACAAATATTAATAAAATCACAAAAATCACAAATTCATTCATTCATTCAAGGGATAGTTGGAAATGCAGAAAAAACAATGGCTACCAACCTGCCTTCCATCAAGGGGCCTCCACGCTGCAGGAGTCAAAAAGAGGGCCGTGAAAATATCTACAGACCCCCTCACATCCTGGACATAAATTGTTTCAACTCCTACCCTCAAAATGACACCATAGGGCAGTGATGGCAAACCTGTTTTTTGGGTGTTTCAGGCCATTTTTTGGGCTGTTTTCAAGTTGTGTTTTGAGCCATTTTGAGCCCAAAAAAACCAGCCCCAAAATGGCCCGAAAATAGCCTGAAAAAATAGACTCTTTTGGGACTGTTTTCAGGCAGTTTTCTGGCGCTCTGGCACTCATGAAGGTGAGTGCCGGAAACCAGAAATCAGCACATGTGCCCACAGAAGAGAGGGATCTGCGTGCCACCTGTGGCATGCGTGCCATAGGTTTGCCATCACAACTATAGGGCACTGCACACCAGAACAACTAGACACAGGGACAGATTTTTCCTGAATGCCATCACTCTGCTAAAGAAATAATTCCCTCAACGCTGTCAATAATTTACTAAGACTGTATTACTATTCTTCTCTTCCTTCCTAGTATCTATCTCTTCCCACTTATGACTATAACCATGTTGCTTGTAACTTTAAATTTTATATTGTTGTTTGTGTCCTAGTATAATTGGATAGCTTATTAGTAACGTTCACTATCACTAAGTATTGTATCTTATGATTCTTGATGAATATGTTTTTTATTCTCCTTATGTACACTGAGAGCATACGCACCAAAGACAAATTCCTTGTGTGTCCAGTCACACTTGGCCAATAAAGAATTCTATTCTATTCTATTCTATTCTATTCTATTCTACTCTACTCTACTCTACTCTACTCTATTATGTTTGTGTGAGGGGGTGGGGTGTGTGTGTTGCAATTGTGCTGATAAATAAATAAAGGGAGACTAGTATAGATCTATTTCAAGTTATTTAGCTCTCATCAGCTAGCCGTACCCTTACTAGGAATAGAATCTAGCTGATGAGAGCTAAATAGCTTGAAATACATCTATACTAGTCTCCCTTTATTTATTTATCAGCACAAATGCAACCCAAATGTAACAAGGCAACATTAAAAAATGGCTTTCTGCCTGGATGGCTCCCAGAGTGAGCTGATAGACAGAAAAGGGAAGCAGTATGCTCCCTCCCATATTTGGGCATACCAGGAGTTGTGACACAGTACATACCTATTTCTCTGGCCTAGCTGGTAAAGGAAGAGCGCCTGTGGCTTAGTGGCTAATATAACTGCCTAATATGTAATACAGCCCAGGTTCAATTCCCAGTAAGGGTATGGCTAGCTGATGAGAGCTAAATAGCTTGAAATAGATCTATACTAGTCTTCCTTTATTTATTTATCAGCACAAATGCAACGTGTGTGTGTGTGTGTGTGTGTGTGTGTGTGTGTGTGTGTGTGTGTGTGTGTCTATGTGTCTATGTGTCTATGTATATGTATATGTATTTTGGGGGGGGGAGGTTTTACGGTTTTACAAATACACAGTGCTCTCTTGGCCAAATCCATAGGGAAGTCATTAGGGCCTTCCGATGCAATTTTCTTGCACTACAAGACAAAAACAGAAAATACATCCAGGACGTGGGTCTGTTTTTTTTAACCTCCTTAGGAATAGAGATGCTCGTTGTGGTACAGGAGAATTAAACACCTGCACAAGGAGGGAAGCGAAGCAGACTAAAAGGAGACAAGTTGGTAGGAATTGATTGTTGTCTTCTTAATGGGGTTCTCCTAAGGCTCATTTTTTGTGCAGTTTCACGTGGTGGCTCAGTGGCTAAGACGCTGAGCTTGTCGATCAGAAAGGTCGGCAGTTTGAGGGTTCGAATCCCTAGCGCCGCGTAACGAAGTGAGCTCCTATTACCTGTCCCAGCTTCTGCCAACCTAGCAGTTCGAAAGCAGGTAAAAAATGCAAGTAGAAAAATAGGAACCACCTTTGGTGGGAAGGGAACAGCGTTCTGTGCACCTTCGGCGTTGAGTCATGCTGGCCACATGACCACAGAGACGTCTTTGGACAGCGCTGGCTCTTCGGCTTTGAAACGGAGATGAGCACTGCCCTCTAGAGTCGGGAACGACTAGCACGTATGTGCGAAGGGAACCTTTACCTTTATCTTTTATGTGAGGAAAGGCACAGTTGCAAAAAAATTAAAAAGACATCTTGGCCTGACTCGCTAAAGAAGAGAATTGGGGACAAAAGAGCTTTTCTAGGGCCAGACAAGGAATAATGGATGGAATCTGCACAAGGAGAGATTCAATCTGGAAATAAGGATAATTTTTCTGACCGTGAGAACAATCAACCAATGGAACAGAAGTTGCCTTCAGAAGTTGTGGGAGCTTCATCACTGGAGGCTTCCAAGAAGAGGCTGGACAGCCATCTTCTCAGAAATGGTGCCTCCTGCTTGGGCAGTGGGCTGGACTAGATGACGTATAAGGGCCCTTCCAATTCTGTTATTTTATTATGAAACCGAGTAAGAAACAATAAAACAAAATGCAGTACTAAAGATGCTATCACCAATGTATCTCGCGGTGTCACACGATTTCTTTCAGCATCCATTGTATAGAAGCAAATAGAAGGAAGCTAATTCTGGAATTGTTTTCAAGCATGGTTCCTGGTTCAGCAGAAAGTGACAGGAAATCAGACTGGATAAATGGGTGAACAGAACAGAATAACAGACTTGGAAGGGACCTTGGAGATCTTCTAGTCTAATCCCATGCTCATATGTTGTAGGGGGTCAGAGAGTTGAGGACTGGACTAGTCTGGGAATTTTTCTACTTGCATTTTTACATCCTTTCGGCTGCTAGCTTGGCAGAAGCTCGGGCAAGTAACGGGAGCTCACTTTGTTATGTGGCGCTAGGGATTTGAACCACCAAACTGTCGACTTTTTCTGATCAACAAGCTCAGTGTCTTAGCCACTGAGCCACCGGATCCCTGTCTACCTTGGAATAGGATGCCAAAAAAGTAACAATGGCACCCAATTGTGCAATGGAAGCCCCTCTCTTCTTTTTATTTCACAAATACATAAGAATCAGCTGGCAGTTCAAATTTTTGATGATACCTTATGTTCTGCCCCCCTTTGTCCCACGCCAACAAACTCTGAGCCAAAGATACTTTATGGCATTTAATAACAGACAGACAGGTCCTTGGCAGCAAACCAGTACAGATAAGCCTTGGCAGCCATCCAGCCTGCCAAGCTCACAATAATGTTCTCCAACATTAGTTCCTGCGTTGACTTCTGCAAAAGGGGCGTGTGCACAAGCAGTCCTTTTATAGTCTGGAGAGGAGCCTAATTACCACCAGCTGAGTGCAATTACCTCCTGTAACTGTGCAACTGTTCCTGACGCCTATTAGCTCTTCTAATAGAAAAAAATTTTCTAATAGAAAAAAATCCGTGCCAGGCATCCCGGAACAACTCACTGCTGACATCAGGATCACACTCCTTTGTCTCCTCCCCACTGGTCCAAGGCTCAGGTGCCTCCTGATGGCCAACCAGCCTCTCTGCGCCCTGCTCGGAATCGAGGGTCCTCCACATCTTCCAGAGCTGACTCATAGGGCCCCTCGCTGTCGGAGTCTGGTGGAACCCCCACGGCTCCTGCTGGGCCACAACACCTTGATATTCCTGTATGGCTGCATTGTGGATTTTTTTTTAAAAAAATTGTAAACCACCAACAATCGTCAGGTTGTGGCAATATCTTATGAATACATTAATAATTAAGTAATTACAGTGTAATAAGGGTGCAAAAACAGGTATTAAGAAATAACCAGACAGAACGAGAATCTGTGTGTCGACTTTCTATCTTTCATACTGTATAAGGGTTTTCTTAGTAATATTGTTCTTATTATTGCTCTGTGGTCTGCTGTTAATCTCTTTGAAATGATTAAAAGATTAGCAAAATTATCTGCAGGGCTTTAAAGAAATGTCATTCTTTAATATTCAGCTCCCAGGTAGCGAAAGGTGGGGGGGGACATTTCTGTAGTTTTATTTATTGAGTGAAAAGATTTTAAGAAAAATTCACTCCCCTTCAATATTGAGCGGCTTCCAGCAACAGGTTAAAGCGTCACTAACAACCCATTAAAATTGAATTAGAAATGTAATAAAATAAATTAAAAGTTATAACAAGTATTCTAAAGGTCCCGGGAAAATAAGTATGTTTAAGCAGGATCTGAGATAAGAGGCAGCCTTTCATCCATATTTTAACAGTTTTAATTTCTCAACACATACAGGGGAAAATTGGCCGAGAAATGGTTTCCTTTCATTTATACAATGCATGCCAACTTTCTCTTAAGTGTTTTATTTGAATAATTTATATATTCTGCAACATCCTTGTTGCTATTGTAGTTAAGTTGAAAAGTGTGGTCATTTTTCTACAATTCTGGATAATCTTGATCTTTGGAGGATTGGCCACTAACCAGCTCACACACTTGCTGTTATCAGTGGGAGATTCTATAATGCATTTATTAAATAAACAAGTGTGTCTTGTTTTCATTAGAAGCATCTTTATTCTGCTTTTCATCCCTTGAAAGCCGGAAAAATATAGGCTGCCAATCCTAGGCCGCATTAACAGAGGGATATACTCAAGATAATGTGAAGCTCTAATACCGCTTTAGAAGGCCTTAGTAAGACCACACTTGGAATACTACATCGAGTTCTAGTCACCACAATATAAAAAAGATGTTGAGACTCTAGAAAGAATACAGAGAAGAGCAAGAAAAGTGATCGGTTTTACAGCTACAGTTTTAGCTGTAGGCTAAAACATACAAAGAACAGTTATAGGAATTAGGTATGTTTAGTTTCATGAAAAGAAGGACTAGGAAAGACATGATATCAGCATTCAAACAGTTGGCTTGAAACCCAACATTAAAAAAAATTAAAATCATGGTATCCGGCCCTCTCAATTCCTGGAAAATAGATGGGGAGGAAATGGAGCTAGTGACAGATTTTATTTTCCTGGGCTCCCAAGATCACCACAGATGGGGACTGCAGCCAAGAAATTAAAAGACGCTTGCTCCTGGGGAGAAAAGCTGTGGCAAATCTAGACAGCATTCTAAAAAGCAGAGACATCACCCTGCCAACAAAAGTGCATCTAGTCAAGGCTATGGTTTTCCCAGTTGCAATGGATGCCTGTGAAAGCTGGACCATAAGGAAGGCTGAGGGTCAAAGAATTGAGGCCCGCCAGCGGCCAATGGAGCTGGCAGCAGATTCGGACAGTGAGGAGGTTGGGGAGGAACATGGGCCAGTCCTGGAGTCTGGGGAAGGCTCGGATGAGAGCTCTGTGTTGGAGGCAGAGAGGGGGCCATGGCTGTCTGACAGTTATCAGCTGCCTTCAGAGTCAGACATCAGTGAGTCAGACAAACAGCTGGAGCCTGTTCCCAGTGTGCGCATGCGCAGAGTTGCCAGACGAAGGGAATAGCTAAAGAACAGGGGTCGACTTGAGAGTAAGGCCACAGGTGGACGATGAATGGACCCTCCCAGAGGAAATAAAAGAGGAGCAAAAGGGGAGTGGAGTTTGCAGGAGACCATTAGTTCGCTTCATTGGTTCTTGACTCTCCGAGGCTCCTTGCCAAGTTTTTCAGATATCGGCCTGGCAGCTCTCCAAGCCAGATAAGGTCTGTGACCATAAATCCTCCTTTGAAAGACTTTGCTGGATGTGAATGAGCAGAATCCACAGTCAATTAATTAAAGCGGGTTTTGTCGGGGCAAGGAGTTTGCTTCATGCTCTCGGGAATAGCAACAGCAATAGCAACAGCAGTTAGACTTATATACCGCTTCATAGGGCTTTCAGCCCTCTCTAAGCGGTTTACAGAGTCAGCATATTGCCCCCAACAACAATCCGGGTCCTCATTTTACCCACCTCGGAAGGATGGAAGGCTGAGTCAACCCTGAGCCGGTGAGATTTAAACAGCCGAACTGCAGAACTGCAGTCAGCTGAAGTAGCCTGCAGTGCTGCATTTAACCACTGCGCCACCTCGGCCTCGGTCAGAACAACATCAACCCAATGCTGTTTTTGTTTTTAACCTGCTGTTAGTGGAAGAAACGGAGTATTTCCCTCCCCCTTTCCATAATTTTTTGATTTTATAAATTAGGGAAGGCTGACCAGTAGCGTCTGAGTTGCAGATCTTCTAACTTTACAGTGAGAGTGAATTAGTCCATCCGATAGGAGTCTAACCAGTCATTCTTTCCCTTCAAATAAATCTGCATTTTCCAAGCACCAACCCACCCTTTCGCTGTTTAGCTTATGTGACATGACTATTGTATAGCTTGAGGTTTTACGACTGCTATAAGGGCTTTGGCACGTGCATTGAAGAAGACAGATTGAGGTCATGCTGACTAGATTGGATCTGACTACATTTCCAAAAACACGAAGGTCAGTCCGGAGGAATCTGCCTGGGTGGAGTCTTTCCTGTGTGTGATTCTCCCACTCCTTTTGCTGCGTCCTTCCTCTAATCTAAGGCTCAGAATTTATCTGTATACTACTACAAATCTTCTGTCCGTTCCAGGGGTGGGTTCCTGCCAGTTCTAAGCTCTTCTATAGAAGAGGTTCCACAAATCTACAGTGCCATTTAGAACCAGTTAAAGCTCCCTCCCCCCGCCCGTCCGCACATCATCAAGATGAAGACCGAGAGGAGGAATTCTGGGAGTTGAAGTCCACAAGTCTTAAAGCTGCCAACTTTGAACACCCCTGGGGTTTTTTCTCTAAAGGGTTAGTGGTGCAAGGGTCTTGTAACTTGACAGCTTTAAGACTTGCACGCTTCAATGCCAGAGTTCCTGAGCCAACATGACTGGAGGAGGAATACTCCCACCTGGTCAGATGGCTGGCAAGCCACTCCCACAAAGCAGGCCACACCTACAAGAAGGAAGGAGAGAAAGAAAGAAAGAAAGAGAAAGAAAGAGAAAGAAAGAAAAAGAAGAAAAGAAAAAAGACAAGAGAGAAAGAGAAAAGAAAGAAAGAGAAAGAAGGAAAAATAAAGGAAGAAAGTGGGAGAGAGAAAGAAAAGAAAGAAAAAGAAAGAGAAATAGAGAGAAAGAAAAAGAAAGAAAGAACAAGAGAGTGATAAAGAAAAAAAAAAGAGAGAGAGAGAGACAAAGAAAGAAAGAGAAAGAAGGAAAAATAAAGGAAGGAAGTAGGAGGGAGAGAGAAATGAAAGAAAGAAAAAGAAAGAAAGAAAGAGAAGAAGGAAAGAAGTGAGAGAGAGAAAGAAGAAAGAAAGAAAGAGAAAAGAAAGAAAAAGAAAAGAAAGAGGAAGTAAGGAAGGAAGTGGGAGAGAAAGAAAGAGAAAGAAAAAAGAGAGAGTGAGATAACAGATTTCAGCAGAGCATTCAAACATTTTTTTTAATGTGAATGTCTGATTAGTTCCATAAAATCTGGAAAAAAAATTGATTTCCTGAACTTCTCCAGTGAAAGAATCACCTTAAGTTTGCGCCATGAAACTTTTTAAAAGAAGAGAAATTCATTTAAATATATGGATCGCGACCCGTTTTATTTTTATCTGCTGCTTAGTTTAATAAGAAAACAATTTGTCTGCTTTGTACAAAACAGGGCATATTTTTTTTGCCTTGTAATGTAAAAAAAAAATGTGGGGGAGGGGTTAGAAAACTCACCCGGTTCATTATACTTGTTAGCTGGGCCATAAAATGTCTCTTTTTTAAAGCAACAAAGCCTTCAAACCCCCCCCCCCCTTTTTTTTTTCCTGGCTTCTTTACAAGATATTCAAGGTGACAAAGGTTAATGATGAAAATTTTATAGTTTGTTCAGTGGAAGGTGGATGGTGCCACCGACAGATAAAATGAAAGCGGTTTCTGGAGATACTAGAGTCAAACTAATTATTGGCAATGTTACAGGGGATGTATAATTACACTCACCTTTAAAAAAAAACAATGTGAAAAGAGAGGAGGTAGAGGAATGGTGATTTTTATTACAACTGGGCTTTTTAAAGCACAAGCTGAGAAATAAAAGCTGTAATTGTTCTTAATTATAGCTAACTGTAATTGCAGACAATTGCAATATGCTACATATCCCACATTGAATTAAGAAACGCTAGCATATAGCAGTGGGGTTTTCCACTCTCTTTCAGCAAGCAAACAACAGTTGCGGTAGAGCTAGTATGGAATATTATCCATAACTAGCTGAATACCCGTGCTCTGCTACTATGTGATCGGGCTTAAAAAGTCGACATTTACAACTTGAAAATTAATGAGTAATTACAATCCGTCCTCTCTGCTCCCCTTCTCTCCTCAGGCTTGCCCCACAGCAGCCTCCCCTATCCTATATCCCCTTCCCTCCCTCAGGCTCCTCTCCAAACTCCCAGCCTGCAGGCCTGGATGAGTCACACACTGGCCACGCCCAAGTGGCAGTTGGAACAGAATTCTTTTCAGGTGGAGAGGGGGGGGAGTAGAACGTCTAACTCCTTAGCATCAGAGCATGTTCATAATAATATAAGAAATACTAATGATCTGATGGTCATTTTGAAAAATCCTTTCTTAGCGAGCATCTAGGAGCCAAGAGGAACATATGTGCCACATTTCAACTTTGTAGGCCTTACGGTTCTGGAGATTTCATGATGTTGCCTGAGTGGCATTTCGCTTTTATAGAGAGAGAGAGTTAGCTCCTTTTTTTTAAAAAAAAGAAACCTTCTTAAACTTTTTTTTTCCTGTTTTTGTTCTGGCAGAAAAATAAATTTTGGAAAGGATTACGCATTGTGCCAGGATGAGTGGGCATGGGAATTCAGAAAGAAAAGAGAATCAATTCATTCGGAATTCAGAAAGAAGAGAATCCAGAAAGAAAGCTGAGAAAATATCTAGAGACCCACACACACACACACACCCTGGACAGAAACTGTTTCAACTCAGGACACCTATAGGGCATTGCACAGCAAAACAACTAGATACAAAGACAGTTTCTCCCCTGTGCCATCACTCTGCTAAACACCTAACTCCCACAGCACTGTCTTTGTCCTAAAGCAATATTTGCCTAACCCATGTATTGCTATTATGCTTCTCGTTTTCTCATCTTTCTCACCTTCTCATCTTTCTCACCTTTTCATCTTTCCTACTACCTTAGTTATCACTTGCAGGTTGTATCTTATGATTATGACTGTATCCTATTATTTGTGGTCTATGGCTTATCACGTTGTTGTTTGTATGTACACTGGGAGTTTATGCACCATAGACAAATTCCTTGTGTGTCTAATCACACATGGCCAATAAAGAATTCAATTCCATTCCGTTCTATTCCATTCCATTCTATTCCATTCCATTCCATTCCATTCTATTCTATTCTATTCTATTTTCATTCCATTCATGTTCCATTAAGAGGAACCTGATCTACCCTATTTTGTGGTAAACTATTTTGTGTGTCTAATCACACTTGGCCAATAAAGAATTCAATTCCATTCCCTATTCTTTCCATTCTATTCCATTCTATTCCATTCTATTCTATTCTATTCTATTTTATTCTATTCTATTCTATTCTATTTTCATTCCATTCATGTTCCATTAAGAGGAACCTGATCTACCCTATTTTGTGGTAAACTATTTTGTGTTAAATTTATATTATATTATATTATATTATATTATATTATATTATATTATATTATATTATATTATATTATATTATATTATATTATATTATATTATATTATATTATATTATATTATATTATATTATATTATATTATATTATATTATATTATATTATATTATATTATATTATATTATTATATTATATTATATTATATTATATTATATTATATTATATTATATACATTATATTATATTATATTATGTTATGTTATATTATATTATATTTATTACATTACATTACTATATTACATTACATTACATTACATTACATTATATTATATTATTATATTGTTGGTAAATATAAACTCAACACAAAAATAGTTTGTCACAAAAGCGACTGCCTGTGAAGGCTCTTGGATTGGGGCTGAAAGGCTAAATTGGAAGCAATATGCTCTTTCCCACATTGGGTAGACCAGGATGCCTGGAAAGAAAGAAAAAAATCTCTCCCCTGGTACAGCCAACAAAGTGAGGAGAGCTCATGGCTTAGAGGTTAATACATCTACCTAATATGCCCGGGTTTGGATCCCAGAAGGGTATGGACAACTTATGAGACCTAAATAACTTGAAATAGATCTATATGATACTATACTATAAGGGACGTGGTGGCTCAGTGACTAATACGCTAAGCTTGTCGATCAGAAAGGTCAGCAGTTCAGTGGTTCGAATCCCTAGCACCGCATAATGGAATGAGCTCCCGTTACTTGTCCTCGCTTCTGCCAACCTAGCAGTTCAAAAGCACGTAAAAAATGCAAGTAGAAAAATAGGAGCCACCTTTGGTGGGAAGGTAACAGCGTTCCGTGCACCTTCGGCATTTAGTCATGCCGGCCACATGACCACGGAGACGTCTTCAGACAATGCTGGTTCTTCGGCTTTGAAACGGAGATGAGCACCACCCCCTGGAGTCGGGAACGACTAGCACACTATACTATACTATACTATACTATACTATACTATACTATACTATACTATACTATACTATACTATACTATGGCGCAGTGGTTAGAGTGCAGTACTACAGCCTACTTCTGCTGATCACCGACTGCCAGCAGTTTGGCAAATCGAATCTCACCAGGCCGAGATGGGTAAAATGAGGACCCAGATTGTTGGGGGCAATAGGCTGATTCTACAAACCGCTTAGAGAGGACTGCAAAGCATTGTGAAGTGGTATATAAGTCTAAGTGCATTTGCTATTAATGAGCCATGGTGGTGCAGTGGTTAGAATGCAGTACTGCAGGCTACTGGCTGCTGGATGCCAACAGTTTGGCAGTTCGATTCTGAAAGGCTCAAGGTTGACTCAGCCTTCCATCCTTGCAAGGTGGGTAAAATGAGGACCCAGATTGTTGGGGGAAGAGGCTGACTCTATATACTTCTTAGAGAGGGCTGTAAAGCATTGTGAAGTGGTATATAAGTATAAGTACTATTGATATTAATGAGCCATGGTGGTGCAGTGGTTAGAATGCAGTACTGCAGGCTACTGAATGCTGGATACCAACAGTTGGCAGTTCGATTCTGAAAGGCTCAAGATTGACTCAGCCTTCCATCCTTGCGAGGTGGGCAAAATGAGGACCCAGATTGTTGGGGGCCATAGGCTGACTCTGTAAACCGCTTAGAGAGGGCTGTAAAGCACTGTAGAGCAGTAGATAAGTCTAAGTGCTATTGCTATTGCTATACTAGCCTCCCTTTACCATTCCTTTCCATTCCATATCCTATCCTATCCTATCCTGTCTTAAGAAACGTTTTCAAGAACAGATTCCCATTTTTTTCTCCGCCAACTGTCATTTCGTACTTCTTGCAGAGATTTTAAAAAAACCCATCTGGCCCCAAACAGCAACGATGCTGCAAAAAACTTTACCCTTTTAACAAGGAGAACGAGAATTCAGCCTCTGTGGTTTATTTCGCCTGCAAAGCTTAGGCCACGATAAAGCGTGCTTGATTTTTATGGTGCCTTAAATTGTCCTCCTGTCAGTAGGAAAAAGGCTGACACCGTGGCTGCCACTGCAAGTCTTAAATTAGTTTCAGTTTTCTGCTTTGTCGTCTCCCCCCCCCCCCCCCAACACCTTGTGTATTTTCATTCCAAACCAGCTAAGTTAGCAAAACAAGTAGTGATAAAGATGGCGGATTGTTGATCTTTTCAGGCAGGGCACTGGGATGGCGAGGAAAAAGACAGAGGTGCCAATTCTTAAATTCTTATTAAGCCGGGGGATCCGGTTGGGTTGGAAATCTTCATGGTCTTGATCAGTTGTGAACTGTGTTGCTGCAGAGAATGTCCCCCCTTTGGGGTCTTTTTGTGCAGATCAGACGGGGGCAGAAATTCTGACTTGGAGTCTGCTTCAGCCTCCTGGTGGGGGGCTTTGGGTGAAGGCTGGAGAGAAGCGCCAGGCGGCCTTGTTCCAGTGGGATTGCATCATGGTCTAGAACTGGCTGACCATCTCAGCCCGCTGAGCCTCCAGGCCAGTGTTTCTCAACCTTGGCAACTTGAAGATGTCCGGACTTCAACTCCCAGAATTCCCCAGCCAGCATTCGCTGGCTGGGGAATTCTGGGAGTTGAAATCCGGACATCTTCAAGTTGCCAAGGTTGAGAAACACTGGCTGGGGAATTCTGGGAGTTGAAGTCCGGACATCTTCAAGTTGCCAAGGTTGAGAAACACTGCTCCAGGCGCTGGTACCTGGCCTTGCGCTCCCACAGGTCTTCCCTCCGCTTGGAAAGCCTATGCTCGTAGTCCTCAGTGAGGTGCTTCTGCTGAGCCTCCTCCTCCGTCAGATCCAATTTGAACTGAGCTGTTTTGCCAACTCTTTCTCACGGTGGCTGCTTAGCTCCAACAACTGCTTCCTGTTGGGGCTTTAAAGAGCCCGGGCGGACAGGCAAGGAGTGGCGAGTACAGGCTGGCAAGGGTGCCCCTCAACATGAGTGACATCGGGCTGGCCATGCCCACCCAGTCACATGATCACCTAGCCACACCCACCCAGCAGGTCATTAGGCAGATCATATTAGTGGTCCACGGAATTTAAACTGAAGGATTTACTGGTTCCTGAGGTCCGAAAGGTTGGTGACCCCTGCTTTGGAGAATAGGTTAACTTAGAGCCACAGTTGAGACTAGAATTTCCCTTGCTAAGTTGTTTTTATTTTTTTAAAGCTAAGTTTACTTTATGACTCAACCGAGAGTGAGAAGCCAGAGACGGGTTTAATTTACTAGCCAGTCTTCATTTGATGTGTGAATCCAGTCAATAAATCTGTGTTGGGATACAATGGAAGGCAGCTTAGGACCACAGAAATGTAGAATTGGGACAATCTAATTTCTATTGCTTTTATATGTACAGGTAGTCCTCAATTTACAACCATTTATTTCGTGATCGTTCAAAGTTATAACGGCACTGGGGGAAAAAAACAGATTTATGATTGCTTTTTGCACTTATGAGTCACAAGCGTTGCAACATTCCTGTGGTCACGTGATCCAAATCCAGATGCTTGGAAACTGGCATGTACTTATGACGGTTGTGGTATGAATTTCCTTTATTTTTGAATTTCCTTTATTTGTATGCCGCCCTTTTCCCTGGGGGGACTCAGGGCGGCTCACAATTCAAAAAGGGAGGGGGGGAAAGACAAACAGTATTCAAATATGGAAACAATACAACATATTAAAAGAGAGCACAACAGTCACACAATTCGGGTGGGGTTGGAATCTTAACCCCAGGCCAGCCGGGACAGCCAGATCTTCAAAGTGGCGCGGAAGGATTGGAGGCTGGTGAGGGTCCGAATCTCCACGGGGAGTTCGTTCCAGAGGGTCGGAGCAGCCACCGAGAAGGCTCTCCTCCGGGTAGTTGCCAGTTTGCACTGGCTAGTAGATGGAATTCGGAGGAGGCCTAATCGATGAGATCGTATCGGTCTAGTGGAGGTAATTGGCAGTAGGCAGTCTCTCAAATACCCAGGCCCACTACCATGAAGGGCTTTATAGGTGATAAGTAGCACCTTGAAGCGCACCCGGAGATCGACAGGCAGCCAGTGCAGCTCGCGGAGGATAGGTGTAACGTGGGTGAAGCGAGGTGCACCCACAATCGCTCGCGTGGCCGCATTCTGGACTAGCTGAAGTCGCCGAATGCTCTTCAAGGGCAGTATGGTCAACTTTTGGGACCAAGGGTAATGGGGAAGCCTGATTCACTTCACAATCGTGTTGCTAACTTCACCACTGCAATGATTCACTTAACTGGTATGGCAAGAAAGTTTGTAAAATGGAGCAAAACTCACTTAACAACTTACTTAGCAACATAAATTTTGGGCTCAATTGTGGTTAAAAGTCAAGGACTATCGGTATGTTTTATACTTCGATAGCGTCCAGAAAAAAAAAATGATTAAGATGCCCCAACTTATACGTTTGCAAAACAGATGAATTAAATAGGTCATTCATTGTAGTTTCTCGCCCAATGCAGGAATCCAAACCCAACATTTGCCCAAGAGATGTTCATTTAGATCAGGGTGATATTCACTTACTTTCCTTACCAGTTCGCAAATGTGAGCGCGTGCGCACAACCACCCATGCGCTCAGCCTTCCACCCATGTGCTTTGATCATGCGTGTGGCTTGCACGCATGCACACAGCTTGAAAACGTGCCTAAAGAGGATGGCGTAGAGTCAGGGTGCGATTTCCACTACTGGTTTGGACAAACCAGTCAGAACCGGCTGAATACCCCCTCTGACTTAGATGTCTTTTACATGAGCTGTGGCAACTCCAGATGTTAGCAATGAAGTTCAAAAGAGATTTCTGCAACAGAGCATGCTCTTGACTTGTGGACTACAATTCCCAGAATTCCTCAGCCACTAGAACCACAGTTGAGTTTTTAATGCAGCCTTCTAAAGAAGGCGGGGGTGGAGGGGGGGAGGGGGGGAGGGTGGAGGGCGGGAGGGATATACATTAGGCTAGACACGATGTGTTAGTTCTCAATGCAATGTGACTTCACATGTATACTGTTTTTCTCTTAATTTTTCTTTAAAAATAGGATAAGCCAAATACATTAACATATAGTGGAAATACACCAGGTGTGGGTTTCAACCGGTTCGCGGCGGTCCCTGCGAACCGGTTGGTCACCGAACCCGGAAGTAAGTAACTTCCCGGAACGGCGAAGGGCGTGCCGAACCGGTTGGAACGGGGCGAGAAACCCACCCCTGAAATACACCGATGGGAGGAGGAGTAGGAAAGAAGAAAGATAGGTAGAGAGGGATGGGAGAGAGAGGGGGGGAAGCTGGCCAATGTCAACTGGCAACTACCCGGAGGAGGGCCTTCTCTGTGGCTGCTCCGACCCTCTGGAACGAACTCCCCGTGGAGATTCGTACCCTCACCACCCTCCAGGCCTTCCGCATAGCCCTTAAAACCTGGCTGTTCCGACAGGCCTGGGGCTAAAGACTCGCTGCCCCACTTCGAATGGTATGATTGTTGTGTTTTTTAACTATGTATGGTTTTTATGTTTTTGTAACTTTGTTTGTTTTTCCCCTCCCTTGAGTTGTGAGCCGGCCTGAGTCCCTTTCAGGGAAAAGGGCGGCATACAAATAAATTAAAATGAAATGAAATGAAATGAAATGAAGGCGAAAGGGAAGGGTTGGAGCGGATCTGGAGAGAGGAGTGGTAGAGGGCGAGGGGAAGTAGGGTAGAGAGGAATGATGGAAGGAAGATAGAAAGTTGGAGGGGGGTGGAAGAAAGAGGTGTATGGAGGATGGAAGAGGTATATTGGGCTTTTATTTTCTGGGGCATTGTCGACAAGAGGAATTGATGCAATTACTGTTTAATACTGTATGGAGTATACATGTGAGTGTATGAAAATGAAAATGAAAATAAAATAAAATATACAAATAAAAAGAAAAGACTGTCGGTATTGGGAAAGCTGGACTGAAAGAAAGGGAGAATGTGTGTGAACTCAGAAAAAAGAGCATTTTGGCTTGGAAGAGCCATATAGTTGTGTCACAATTATATTTTTTGCATATTTTCACCCAGGACGGTGCATTTTTGCCCCTCAGAGTCATTTGTTTAAATTAGGTAATGCAGGTTTAATATCAGTATAGGATCTACCTGTGTTCCTCCCCCTCAACTTCTGTGCAGGGAATCATTTTCAGATCCCCAAACTTTCAAAATTGGCATTCAACATCTGTTATTATTTAAAACAATCTGCCACCAAAATGTTATTTGTCTTCTCTCCAGCTTATAATTCTGTAGCAGAGGCAATATTTGGCCCAGGGAGGTATAACAGGTTTAAGATCTATTATGTCATTTGGATATGAGTGGAGACACAAATGGTCGGGATCATTGAAGCAGCAGAAATGAAAATTGGATTATATTTATTGCACGCTGCCTGTTTCCTTGGATGATATACAAAAATAGAGCGAAAGTTGTTTGCAGATAGCCCGAAATGCATCACCATGAAGAGAGAGCGGCCATGTATTATCTTTATTGTACAAGGGGAAAAATAGAGATTCATGTGTTCAGGAAAGGATTTTGAGAGGAATTGTAGGGAGATGTTAGATGCCCATTGACTTGAGCAATGAATGGGATGGAATGGAAGGACGGGGAGGAGAGAGGAGAGGGAATAGAATAAGGGACAGAGGGGAAGTGAGGAGAGAGAATAACATAGGGAAAAGAGGAGAGGACAGAGAATAGAATAGGAAAGAGAAGGGAGAGAATAGAATAGGGAGGAGAGGAGGAGAGAGGAGAGGAAAGGTAAGGAAGAGAAGAGGGAAGGGG